>NC_134083.1:26877943-27052943 GCF_000715075.1 Nicotiana tabacum
AGTGGCTATCTAAAGGAAAAAGTGTTTGCCAAGCAACCTCCGGGCTTTGAAAGCAAGGAATGTCCTGATCATGTGTACAAGCTTGACAAGTCACTTTATGGGCTCAAGCAGGCTCCAAGAGCATGGTATGAAAGATTATCAAAATTTTTGCTTTAGCATGGCTACAAGAGAGGTAAAATTGACAATACTTTATTCTTGAAAGAAAAAGGTAAAGATCTCTTGGTAGTTCAGATATATGTTGATGATATAATCTTTAGAGTAATCACTGATAAGTTAAGTAAAACATTTGCTAAACTAATGGGGAGTGAATTTGAAATGAGCATGATGGGTGATCTTAATTTCTTTTTAGGCTTACAAATTAAATAAAATTCAAATGGAACTATGATCCATCAACAGAAGTATGTAAAAGAGTTGCTTAAAAGGTTTAAAATGGAAGATTCCAAAAAAATTGACACTCCTATTGCAACAACTAGAAAATTGGATGTGGATGAACCAGGTTCATGTATTGATTAGAAGTTGTATAGGGGAATGATTGGCTCCTTGTTGTATCTTACTGCTAGCAGACCTGACATTGTTTTCAGTGTAGGACTTTGTGCTAGATTTCAGATAAATCCAAAGGAGTCGCACTTGACTGCTGTCAAGAGGATCTTGAGATACCTAAAAGGCACCACTGACCTCTGTCTATGGTATTCAAAGGTTGTATCCCCATCTTTTGTGATAGCACCAGTGCAATTAGATGTTGGGCATCGTTTTCAAAGGAATAATTTTGAGAGGTGTTGATCAGTGTGGAATTTTGTGCTACTGATAAGGAAATTGCTAACATCTTCATAAAAGCTTTGAGTAGGGATCACTTTGAAAGGAACAGGTTAGAATTAGGGATGATTAAGATCACCTAAAAGAAACCGATTCTAACTCAATAATTGGTTAGATATTTAGATTAGATATTGCTAAGTATCATGCTTTTATTAGTATACTCTTGTGCCATGTGCTAAAATGACTCACTGATGTCTAATGATATTATCCTTATTTTCTTGGAAAAAATCAATCTTACACAAGAGAACTTTCAATGAATAACCTGGTTCATCGAGCTTATAAGGTATGTATTCTACACTCCGCATAATTTGAAATAACTGCACATGGATCATGAATTGAAAAGAGTCCCACTTTATCCCAAACTACTTTTGAACCAATTAGTTACAAACGAACCAGTTTCATCAAGAGTCCCACGCACCATAATTGCCGAAATATTTGGGGAAGAGTCGAACGTCTTTTCAAACTAAAACTTCCAATGTGATTAGACTTCTAGACTTCAAAAAGGTGTCGTTATATACTCAACCTTTTCCTCTTTAAATTGATCTAACCTTACCCTCTTATCTCAAATTTTTTGAAAGATCAAAATCTCTAAAACCTCAAAACTCTCTCTATTTCTCTTAAGTTTCTGAACTGATCAAATGGAAAACACCCATGAGAATCCCATAAACTTAGAAAACCCTTACTCACCACCCAAAGAACCTTCACCCACACTTTCAACCACCCAAACCCCCAAGAAAAAGCATATCAAAATGATTGCATGTAACACAGTGGCCAGTAGAGAATAAGCTAAGAAATTGAGTGAGATGCTACAAGCTAGTCAAGTAGAAGAACCCTAAAAATCTGATGAGTCCTTCAAGTCTGCGACTGAGTGGGAAGAACCAGTTTCATCTGAAACTGAGCAGGTAACTTCTGGGTTAAAAATTTCTGATGTTGCTGCTAAAATTGCTGAGAATCTTGAAAATAGGTTTGTGTTGGTTGGTACGATTGCTGGTGTAGAAACTAGTCGGTCTGAAAAAATTGGTAGTAAAAAAAAAATGAGTGAGGGTGTTGAAGTAGATGTGAAGGAAAAGGGAGAAGAAAGAGTGGTTGGATCTTCACCCACTCTTGTTGGTTTGACTGAAGAAGCTGGAGCAATGATTATATTAAGTGAAGAGATTAGTGATAATGAGGAGACTATGAATGAAAGTATGGGGATAGAATCACAGGAGATAGGTGATGGTTCTGGTAATAGAAGTGCAGCAGATGGGATGGGTAGGTTAAGGAAACAATTTCATGAACTAGTTCCTTCTCTTGTTAAAATAGACAAGAGTCCTGATCTGCTGCAAAAGGTGTCAGATAGTTACAATCAAAAAAAGAAGAACAAAGTTGGAAAGACTGCAGGAAAGGGCATGAGTGGCACTAAGAGAAAGAGTGCTCCTTTTATCCTTGTAGCAACTCCTCCCACAAGAGGAATAACTACAAGGATCCAGAAGAAGCAGAGTGAGGCCAATGTAAAAAGGGCCTTAGCTGAGAATGCCAAGAAAGTCGCTTGAAAAAATAAATACTGTTAAGCCAAGTGGAGTAGTCCAGATTGAGGAGATGAACCTGGTTCTTGAATAAATGTTGGTTCCCAGTTTTTAACCCTTCCTAAGCCTAGTTGTAACCAATGACCCAAGTAAGATTTCTCTGTCTTTTGTTCATGGTTCTATATTTTTATTTCTTCTTATACTTTGTGGTAGGATCTTATCAATCAATGAAATTCACTGCTTTTGCTCTAATTATTTGTTGATATTTCTTAGGTGGCTAATATCCTTAGATTGATAAAGAGAAAATTGAATCCATGATTGCATTTGAAGTAGCCTCAGTGCCCATGAGTGATATCTGCTAAAATTTGGTTACTTAACTTAATTATGCAACTTTTCGATGATACCAAAAGAAGGAAGATAAGGTGTGCCTTTGCTTTGGACTGTGATGTTTATAACCTAATGAACCTGGTCCTTGATGATTTGTGTCTTTAAAATGGAAAATGTTCTAATAGTGTGCTGATGTTGGGCCGAGTTGAAACAGGTTTCATGCTTATGAAAAGTTCGAAGTTTGTCAACATCAAAACGGGAGAATTAGTTGGCATGTGTAAGTTTGTTTTGATGATTAACAAAGGAACACATGCATGAACCAGGTCCATAGACAGTGTACACAGGTGATGGGTAGAATCAAGAAAAAGGCATGCACGTGAAAGGGATAAATATAAGTGGTTATTTTTTATAATTCCTGAACGAAAAGGTTGCATATTTGATAAGGAGTAGGACTCCTTACTTGAAGAGAACTCTATCTAAGATAAGGAAAGAGTTAGAAGTTGAAGATAACTAGAACTCTTCCACCAAGGAAGAGTAAAGCATTAGACTTCTAGTTAATCTTTATTTACTAACTCTATATATATCAGTTGTGTTCTCTTTTACAAGCGATGCACACATACTGAAGTTAAGCACGAATTGAGAGCAAAATAGCAAGGCATTTTGTGAGCAATTCCTGTGAGATTTAAGAGTGCGATCCTGAAGCTACACGAACCAGATTGAAGAACCAGCTCCATAAAGAGTTTTATGTGTCTTTCTTTATTTCTAGTTCAAAGTGTAGTAGGTATTTTGAGTTGTATCTTTCAGCTTTCTAAGAAGTAAATTGTACTAGGCACCTGAGTTGTATCTTTCAAGTTAGAGGTAACTTGAAGTAGTTGCAACCGCCTGTGGCGTGTTGCTATAAGGGTAAGAGTTAATCCTTAGGTTTGCAAGAGGTTGTAAACTCTAGTTGTATTGTTCAAGTTATAGTTAACTTGAAGCAGTCGCAACAGCCTGTGGCTGGTTGCTACAAGGGTTAGAGGTAATCCTTAGGTTTGCAAGAGTTTGTAAACTTTGTTGTTGGCTCAAAGTTATAGTGAAGTGTTTGGAGAAAATCCTACTAGGTAGTAGGTCGTGGTTTTTTCACCTTTTGAGCCGGGTATTTTTCACGTAAAAATCCTTGTGTTCTTTACTTTCTGCATTATTTATTCCGCAACTGTAGTGTAAGGAACGCATAGAAGAATCAGGTCCTTCGATAATCCAGTGCACGCGAAAATCAGGCACCACACAAATCACCCCCTCTTGTGTAGTATTGAAGTATAAAACATCATATATATATATATATATATATATATATATATATATATATATATATATGATATGAGTAGGTGTGTGCATGAGTTAAATCCTTTTCTAATATACACATGTGTATGGGATTAATCTAATTACTTGTACTCTTGATCGTTATGTATATTTTCTTTTCGGTGGATATAAGAAGAAGAAAAACTAGTAGGAAAAGTAGTTAAGATATTGAATGGCTCTTTTTCCTCTGGCCAAGGAAAGGAAAATGCTATTTTCACGTGACAAAGCTAAGTCTTAGTATTAATGTTATCGGAGGGTGTGGTCCATTTGCTTGAACCATTCTGTAGATTTAATGAATTTTTTATCTTATTAATAGTGCTTCCGGCCTACCTATAACTATATCCATTTAAAAAAGAATAAAAATGGAGTAAATTACTCTACGGAGAAGATCCCAAAAATTTTATGTTTTGCTTAATGTAAGTGAACCTAAATTGATCTATACTATATACAGTATATATGTACCTAATCCTCCTTGCCTACAGCTGAATAAAAGATAGCACTAATACACGAGCTCCATTAAATTTATTTTTCTTTTTTTTCCTGAGTACAGTAGCTAGTTTCATTATATCTTCAGCCCAGGTTAATGTATGATTTAATTAGATTCAAATAATACCTACAAATCCTAAATATATGCTGAAGCTAAAAGTATTAAAAGAGTTACTTTTTTATAAATAGAGAAATTGAATTATTATCCTTGATTCACAGACTTAGTATTTAAAACAAACTATAATTAGAGATGTTAAAAAACATTATGCAATATTTATTATTGATTTTTCTAAATTTACTTAGTTGAATATGCTTAAAAATAAAAAGAATATCTTTAATACTTTTATTTCTTACAAAACTGAGATTGAAAATTAAGTAATTAGTAGAAAGATAAAGAGAATTAGACCTGATAGTAGAATGGAATGTTTACTTCTGACCGATTCTAATGAAAAAAGAAGAAGGAATAATTCAAAAAGTAACATCTCCTTAGTTACTCAGTCTAACAAAGTAGTTGAATGGAAGAATAGAACATTAAAGCAAGTGATGAACTCCACATAAGTAACCGGTTTCTGAAAAGAAAAAACAAAGCCCAAGTTTGAACAAAGAAAATTAGAGAAAGAAAGAAAGACAAGTTATGGACCACAAATTCCAAAACATTATGGTTTAAAAATCCAACCAAGGAATAAGGATGTGTGTCATATATTGGTCAAAGTCTCAATTGTAACTTTGCTTCCAAACTCCTCAAAGATGGAAAGATCTATTCCTATGTTTTGAATGAGTTGTTGTTTTCTTCTCGAAAAGCCTAAAGCTGCTGCTGCCATTGGTACGTACATGGGAACAATTAAAACATGAATTGATAACAAACTACTTTTCCTTCTCTTGAAGTATATATGTTGCCACCAATTTCATTCCCCTCATTTAAATTATAGTTACTTATACTCAAATTTGAAGAGCCTATTACAATTTAGTATAAAATATTTGTTCTCTATATCCTTTAAAGAAGTTTAGGAAAAACACTTTTTTGTCAAATGGGATGGAATAATATACTAGTTCTTTTCTCCCTTCTGTTTGTGTAATTCTCTGCAACTTTTTGTAAGCTGTCGCTAAAAGGTACTAAACAATTGTAAAATCTGCCCAAATAGCATAATCAAACAAAATGCAACTACATGGTCCACAACTTATCAAGATGTTATATGTAAATTGCATAAGAATTAGAACAATCAATTTTGGCTCTATATGTATCGATCATAAGGAAAATCTAATATCCTCTATTTCTCAGCCATTCAAGAAATTAGGAGTACTTATTTCAATTCTAGCCCAACACAAAAGGTATTTTTAAGGTTACAAATTTTACTTTTTACGGCGAATTTTATATACATATCTTTTGGAAGGTTTAATCTGTATATCAAGGATGAAAGGTAATTATATCACACGTCATACATCTAGTAACAAACAAAACATGATCCAAAAAGAACGACCCACAATTTAAAAATTAATTGCATGACTATATAAAATTATAGTCTTGACAAAATATTGTGAAGAGCTAGGACAATGTTATCATAGTACTCCCATACACGTGGCACATCCTTATCCCTAGCTGCAAAATCCAATCTTGAAACAGTATTGAACAAAATGGAGTAGAGCTTCCTCAACTGAGGCCTCTGATTTCCTGGTTTAGCTTGGATTATGGTGTAGATATCTTGTTTCAGTAAAGTTGAGCTTTTTCTCAAAGCCTTTTGAGCTTCTTTCCATGTTTCTGCCTCTAACAATTCTTTGACTTGTAATAAACTCTTTGCATGGCTTTGAATCCCATCCTCTGCTTCTTCAACTGTCTGGTCAGGAACTGTGATTCTGAAATCAAAGGCATTCGCAGTTTTTTCACTTAAAAGAATGAATGAAGTTACCCCAAGATTTAGACTTGTTCTTCGACTGAAGTGGTGGGAATGGAGGCACATTTGACTTCTGTTTTTGCTTTGCTTTAGGTTAAAGGGGTTGGGACTGGATAAAGGAAAAAGGATTAACGGTTGGTTTGGTTTTTGGACCAAAGGTAGTAGTGCCATTATAAAAAATATGGACTTATTGATTTTTCAAGATTGAACAAATTTAATTGGAGAATATCTGAAGAAGTTAACGTACCTGAAACAAAATCTGCAAAATGTAAAAGCCAGAGGCAAACAAAATCAAAAGACAGGAATTAATAGTTAGCCCCCGGCGAGGATCGAACTCGCGGCCTTTCGCTTACGAAGCGAACGCAATACCACTATGCTACGGAGGCCTGTCGAAATGTACTCCTCAAACTTTTATAAATAACTGTAATTTCCTTTCCAGACACATCCATTCATCAAGATATTATACAGAATAATTGACCGATCGAGTTCGTTATGAACGATTTAGGAAAATTGAAAAATTGTGTGTAAGACCAGGGTAATTAAGAGCATGTGAAGAAGAGAAAAGACAGGGAATATTGTTATGGAATCTTTCTGAGTCTTCTAATCCCCAATTCTGAGTTAGGAGCTTCTTCTTTCTATTCTTGTATTTTCAGTTTCAGTACTTGAGATTCTGCGATGGCTTTGAGTTGAGTTGTATTCGTATTTTACCGTTTGAAGTAACAGAAAAGGTATTTGGGAGTCTCTTTGTTACATAGTCTTAATTCAATATAGATAATTTTGGTATGATGGGAAGTTAACATCACCAATTTCTTTTCACTCTGTCTCATTTTGTCCATAAAAGACCAAACTAGAATGTATCATCGAACATTGTTCACCAAAAAATATTCTAATTGATGTAGTATATACTGTAATGTACGTCAGTCTGACCACCTTGAATCGTTTGATTAATAAATGCCAACCTATTTGCATCCTAAAATAGACAGATCTCCCTTCAAAATCAAGTAAGGGGCAGATATTTTTTTTAATCTAGCCCCTCCCCCGAAAAAAGAGATACAGATACGTTGAACATGATGTTGCTACTCTTGTAAAACCAAGAAATGGTATCTTTCATATAAGTCCAGAGACGATCAATTAGGTGATTCTGAAGACAAATGTAACAGGGTCAGGCTAAGGTCTACGTATTGTACACTATCCTCCACAGGCCCCACATGTGGAATACACCGGGTATATTGTTGTTGTTGTTGAAGCTTAACAAAATAAAAGAGAATCACAAAAGGAAAAAGTAGCTGGTAAAAAAATCTATAATTCTGCATAACAGGATGCAAAACAATAATATTATGGTACATTTACTGGGCAGGTGGTCTTCACTAAGTATGTTGGTGATACAATTAAGAGGAAATTATTCCTTTACATAGAACCCAAGACGCAAATTAAATGAGTATTTCTGAATTATTTTACTACTCAATAATTAGGTGAGGAGGAAAACAAAGCAAAAACAAATGAGAAGTCAATTATAGAATGGTAGAGATATAGTACTACTTTGCAAATAGCTGTCTACGCCTAGTTGGTTTTGCTCTCAAACCAGCACCATCACCTCTCACTATCTCATCAACTAAATCTTTAAAGATCATCCGCTCCACGTCCAAGACTACAGTTGATAACTCACCAGTGAATATCGTCCAACTCTCTGATCGATGCATCACATCCTCAAGCAATATGTTTTTCCACTCATCTTCCTCATCCTCCAAGTCGCTTTTTGATGGTTTAGCTTGAAGTAGTTCTATCTCCGCGCACAAATCCCTCAGAAGCCTTTGAGCATTCAGAGCGTTCTTTGCTAGCTTCTGGTGTCTCAACCATGGCTCATAAGATGGTCCCACTAACACCAATTTTCCAGCAAGAATCTCATTAACAACATCAAAGATGAGTTTCCTACGTATCTTTTCCTTCGGCTTAGACTGCCTCATCTTTTCATAGCAGAATTCCTCCTTAATTAAAGTGCTTGCCTTGGTTTGTTCCAAGACAAGGAACAGCTCCGGGTTGATAGGGTGACCTGATGGATGGAACTGGAAACTTGTTAGGCTTGAGCCGAGATCCCTGAGAAGGAGTCCTGAAGCCAATAAGATCTCTGAAATGTATCTGTGGTCTGGGTTTGTGTTCTCACAGAGAGACGCAATATAATCCGTGCGAGCCTCATCATGGTTGGAGTTCAACCTCCTGAGCTTCTGAACCAAATTCTCAATGTTTTGTAATTTTTTTCGATTGATTTCCGATGAGAGACCGGAATTGGTGGCATCAGTCGCAAGAGTATTGGCTCGATCACTCTGTGGCGGACTGGAAAATTTATCAGCAACGCTGCAGCTCTCATCTGTCACACAAAATAACATATGATGAGAAACAAAAAATATCCAACTTCTTAAACAGTATACATAAACTGAATAGTCAAAACTGTTTTGATCTCCAGAAGGACAAAAGACTGACACCATAATGGAGACACTTATCTGATATTTCTTGCTGAATGCTGACTACAATATTCATTTGAGCAGCTTTCAAGTATTTGCAATTGATCTTTATTTTCTTACTAAAATTAGAGCTGTAATCTGTTTAGTTTTGAGTGCAGTGAGTAAATTTGTGTCTGATGTGGATGGCAGTGCCGAAGTTGTGATGTGCTACTGAAAAAATCAACTGAAGCAGCAATGTATAAGGTTTACCACAATTTTGGTTGTTCCGGGTGACATAAGTGACCAGAACATGAAAGCATAAAAGCCAGGACGGACAAATTTAATGCACATAAAGAATATATAAATATACACATAGATGTATGTGCCTTTATAGCTTAATCATGTTATTATTCAAGTTTTTTGACTGAAGTGAAGGGGACATCTGTATATCATACTGGTGTTCATTGTTTGGGCAAATCCAAGGTGGCTTAAAAGCATCTGTTTAGGCATTTGCTTTGGCTGTTCTGGTGAGAGATGCTCACACATTCACATCCTAAAAAACTTTCTTAACTTCTATTTTTCCTTAGGCTGTCCTTGACCTATTTTATTCAGAGTTGAGTCTCCCTTCTACTTATTTTTCCTGTTAACTTATTTAAAATTATGTTAGTATTCACTTGTATAACCATGGCAGTGAGTCCGTGCATTCAACCCCACGCCCCCACCCCCCACCACCCCCCTAAAAAAAGAGATGAATGGGCACAATATTAGTCACTGAACAAGTGTTAAAAGTGCAGCCCGGTGCACAAAGCATCCGGCGTGCACGCAGGGTCCACGGAAGAGTTGCACCCTAAGGGTTAAACTAAACTAAAGTTTAGGGTTCCAAACATAAAGTAGTTTCAACTATTTTCCCACCCTTGCTCAGTCTTTTTCAGCAGGCATTTAAGGGGATAATGTTTCAGCAAATGAGGCAACCTAATAACAAAGTACTAGTATCCAGTAGTTAACTTATCATGATTCACTATCAGTGAATATTCATTCCTGCATGTGTGCCTATTACAAAGAATCTGCATAAGATGTCACTAATATCTACAAATATATCCCCAACATGCCATCGCTTAGGTGCTAGTTCGATTTGAGCAGGAACTCCAACTCAAAATAATAGATCTTGTTATTTCTAGTTATATTTGCTTATGTGAATGTGCTTTTAATTTCTTCACAAAATACTAGGGGAAAGCAGCACCTTTCATGACTGTTGGAGTATGCTTCACAGGGGAGGGTGATTCATCTGCATATACGGCATTGTCAAGAACCGAGACCGGACTTGGATACTCTGGGGCAGATTCAGCTAACAGTTCATCCTCAGAGAGCACCAGAGATGATTTCTGAAATGAAAGTCTCAGCGTCAAGCATGTTATGGTATAGTTCAAGTACTCCTACAAGGCACAAATAAATGGAAGTTTCTTACCTTCTCTACCAAATCACATCTCAGGTAATTGGACGCATCAATAGATGAACTCCGGCTGCTTGTCACCTCAGGAGAGCGCTCAAAACTAGTGACTTCAGAATCTACTTTTGATTCTGCTATTACATTCCCATTGGATTGACCAGAAATCTCATTCCCACGGTAACACAAATTCCTTGATTCACTACTGATCTCACTCGCATGGCCATCATGCTGATGGATGTTTGAAACTCTTGGTCTACGTCTTCCACCAGGGGAACTAGCCTCTGTCTGTTGCTTGTTTGGCTGTCTTCTCGATCTGTTGGAATCAGATGGAGGTGTGGGTGGCCGAGATCTTTTCTCTAGCTCCAGTTTATGCTGTTGCAATCTTGGGCTGATGGATCCTGAGCTCTTTATTGAGCCTGATGTGCTCTCTTTAGGAAGCTGTTGGGACCTTGTTGAAGTTTGTGTAAGTTTCGAAGTTCTTCTTGCTTCATTGGGATTCACTGAACTGCTGCCATAACTAGTTCTTGGGTGATGTTCTTTAGCTGTTCTGCTAGTAGCATTACCCTTTCTTCCATAGACAGAGTCACCACCATGAAGCTTGGGGAAAGTGGGTAAGCCATCAAGTGGAATCATTGAAGAAGTAGGAATATCAGATTTTTCCACTAATTTTGCTGGCTTCATGATCACTATTGGGGATTCAAAATTCTTTAAGGAATTTGGCCCCCTCTTTGTTGGAGCAGTCAATTGATCACTCTGCCTCATTCTCTGGTTTACCAGTTTTCCACTCTGTGCATAACTCGCAAACTTCTGGTGATGCTCTTTCTGACCAGTAAAATTTGAACCCTGCTCCTCTTTTTCTGTCTCCAGGAGGCCCTTTACCTGCATTGCTTCCAATATCTGTTTAAGAGCTCTTAGATCCTTGCCTGACTGGGTGAATTCTAGATCCTTCAATCTCTTTTCGATCTCACTGTAAACAGAAGGAAATGGGCTCGCAGGCTTTACCAGAGCTTTTGAGATCCTGGATATAGGTTTCTCATACACCCGAGTCTTATCAAGTTGCTTCCAGGGTGCTGGTTCAATGGGAAACCTAGAAATAGGTTTCATTGCCATATCAGGGTTTCTCCACCGAGGAGAAGTAGGTTCTTTCCAGAGGTTCTTCGTGGAATTAGGAGTTCGGATAGGTTTGCATGGCTCAGATACTTCTGAAGACCTTGGAAAAGAAACAGTTTCTTCAACTTGAGAAGATTTGCTCGGACCCGTCTTGCTGTCAGTTGATGACACGGCATCAGGTAGTGTTTCCAGACCCATTAGCTTTGCCACAACACTAGGAGGACGAGCCTGAGTTCCAGATGTTTGCAGCAGAGGTGGTGACTTTGCAATGGTATTATAACCACTATCCTTCTGCATAGATTTTGAGGAAAAGTTAGACTTTGGTTCTGAGTTCAAGCTTCGTACTGGACTCACTCTACTGTCCAAAGAAAGTCTTGGTAGCTCTTTCAGCTTTAGAGCGGATTTTGAAATGTCTCGTGATTCAAAGGGTAAAGGATTTGTTTCCCTCCCATCACATGAGAAC
This sequence comes from Nicotiana tabacum, assembly GCF_000715075.1. NCBI lineage: Eukaryota > Viridiplantae > Streptophyta > Magnoliopsida > Solanales > Solanaceae > Nicotiana > Nicotiana tabacum. The sequence continues at coordinate 26,889,760 of NC_134083.1, forward strand.
CGAGGAGCATCTTTTGAGATTGACGATGTAGAAGTGTCTTTTGAATGATATGATAATGATCTTGTGAGTTCCCTATGTTCATTTGAGTACCAAGGTGCTTCCCGAAGTTTTGCAAGAACTTTGAGAGATTCCTTAAGATCAACGGGCGAATTCTGCTTCCCATTATCATAAGCCCCATCAAAGGATTTCAAAGTCTGCACTGGCCTAGGTGAATCACTGGGCTTCAACATAGATTCTGTCACCTCTTCTTTCATTGTAGGTCCAGCTGAGAACCTCTGAGCTTCTCTATTCATAGAATCCTTAACCACATCCCGAATGTCAAGAGATTGCCGACCAAATTGCGGTGACGCATTTGGTTGCCCTGCAGCTGAGTCTCTTGAAGGAGTTTCAGCAAAACTTAATCGATCAAAAGCTAAGGGCTCTTGTTGACTTATTTTATTACAATCAAGGGAAGAAAAAGAAGATGAACGTGAAGAAGATGAGAATGATGGTCTCGACGATTCTGTAGACAGTCTTTGTTTATCTTGCACAGTCTTGTTTGTGTGGCTTTCCTGCAACAAAAAGTGGTGTCATCAAGCTTTCAAGATATAATATTAAAGAAATTCAGTTGTGTAAAGATACAAGAGTCATTAGACACTCGCAGATTTGGTGAGACGGAACGAAATTAGTGGACTTTAATCTTACACTTCCAAGTTTTAAGAAAAAGGAAAATAAATTTTCAACAATGTGATAAAATTATCTGAATTACAATTCATAACAAAAGAATTGCCAGTTGTTATCAGACATCAGTCAGTCTTGCGCTTGACTATGCAAACCAATAACTCAGCAGTGTCAATGTCCTTGCCAATCACACTCAGTATTAACTGTTTGATGTTTATGACCATATAAATACTCAAACAGGGGCTTAAGTGTCAAATACTTCTCAAATTTGATAGGGAGAAAGAGAGAGGAGAGATATCAAATTAGCACAAATAACTCTTACCATAGCTGCTGATTTTTGGTATGTATTAGCATACTCTTTTTCAGAAGTGCCACTGCCAATGTGAGAACTGCCTGTAACAAATGAGATTTACATGATGTTACAAAAATGATTCTGTAAGAGATCAATTGAAGAATTCTACAAAAACTGAAGCACCCCTATCTACTCATAAAAACCTAATTACAAAAATCTTGCTATATCCTTTGAGGAATCCTAGAAAAAAAAATCTTTTGACCAGTAGGAAATTGTGTGACAAGAATGGTGGTCAGTTTTTGAGAAATGAAACCCACACTAGAAATGAACCAGACGGCTAAAGTGTTGACATAAGAACATGGATAGAAAAATAAAATCTTGATTCCCATTTCCAACAAACAAGCAAATACTTTACAAATGCTGTCATAAACACATTTTAGAATGAACCAAATTGGGCAGAATGAAATACTAAGTATTACCAGATGTGAGCCTTTTAGGGGTGTTGCCAATAAGGCGCCTGCTAGCAAGCATACTTTGGCGATCAAATAGTTGAAAGATTCCTGTCATACATCCAATTTGTTTCTGCAAATCTTGGTTCTCTTCAGTCAATGAATGTAAAAGCTTGGCAGCCATTGTCAAAGTCAAAGTTCTTTACTACACAGCTGGAATCAGTTCTTCACACCACACAAATCAAACAAGAATCTGGGAAACCTCTCCTACGCACCATTCTATGCTTTGTAGTTGTTGGCTCTCGCAACCTCTCACACTGATGAATCAACTCCAGCAGCATAAATCAGAGAATATCTCTCAATTATTAAAGTTTCACTAACTTTTTCATCATCTAGCAACACCCCCTAAGATCAAGATTTGATTTTTACTACTGAGAAATCAAGTTAATGGGCTTGTTTTCTCCAGTAACTTCACAAATATGCCAAAATTTCAGTGCTTCAATCTCTTACTAGTAAAAACAAGAAAGAGCTGAGATACCCAAAATAACAAATTAAGTTTCTTTCAACATATGAGACCAAATTAAGCTTGATTTGCTTGAAAAAACCAGAAAAGCTCAAAGAACCCAGTAACCAGAAAATTGTGCAAAAAGCAATGCTAACATCAAATTTGGGAAAATAAAGTAGCTTTTGACACGTAAGTCAATATCAGTAACATTAGTGCAAGAACTGTAACAGGGTCATCTCTATAGATCAGCTAGTAAATGTTCCAATGTTTTCTTGGAGAATAAAAGGAGGAAAAAGAACACCCCACACACATACAATGGAAGAGATTGAAACAAGTACTGTATTAGTTGGAGAGAGAAAGAAAGAGAGAGGCGAAATGGGTACATGTGAGTGACAATGAGTTGATAGTGAGGGAGGAGTTGGCAAGAAATAGTAAAGAATTACTGTTATCTAACATTGATAATAGTTAGTAATACTAGTATTATTATTATGGTTTAATGTGGAGGCAAAATGCAGATGTCTTGCATTTGCAGGCCTTACCCCTTCCCTCATCCCATGTGAGAGTTGATTACATGGTCTAAATCTGTCTGCATCCTCATGTGCTGCTGTCAGGCATTCGTGAGATCTAATTAGCCTCATTTTGCTTTCACAGATTAGTTTGGAAAACATCATTTAGCTGCCATAAGTCTTATTTATGTTGTGTGTTGCTATGGTAAATCTTATTTATGTTGTGTGTTGCTACGGTGTTCGGGTCAATTTGCACAAATTTTATTATTTTACTATCAAAAATATCGAGTAATTGTGATCACTAACATTTAAATAAATTGAAAAAGATGACCTAATTTTTTTTTCTGATTGTCATTGAGAGAAGCAACAAAGCAACAATTTACTTTGGCTGCTTAGCTTTCTCTTTTTCCTTCTTTTTTTATGGGAAGGGGGATTTGTGGGGGGGGGGGGGAGGGTTCAAGATTATTTATATGTAGAACTATTTTTCTTCCAACATATATTTAGGTGTAACTTCTAATACTCCATAATCTGGAAGAAAAGTTTGGTTTCTGGTCAAAAGTAAAAAAGGATAAGTTTTTCAGATTGTAATTTGAAAATTAAGTTGGATAAGGAAAGTCACATTGCCTGCCCAACTACCTGTATAAGCCAAAATCTGTTCCTATGAAATTTGGTATAATATGGTATTAAGGAAAGAGTCGATCGAGCTCGCCCAAGATGCAGCGAAGTCATTGGCCGAGGTGTCGACGATGTCGACAGGAGTCGTAGTCGAATGTTAACAAGAGTCGAGGTCGGGATTGGCTATTAATGATAAGACTTGTAACGACTAATTTGTCAAGATATAATATTAAGAGGGAATATTCTAGTGGATATTCCCTTCATTTGTACTATTAGGGTTTCTTAGGAAAAACTCCAATATATATATATAAAGAAGAGACAGTGATAAGGGCATGTATATTCATTTTGATAAGAACACTATGGAGAAGAATATTCTCTCTCTTTCTTGCAAGAATACAAAGACTACCTTTTGATAAAGATTCTTGTTCATATTATTCCCCACCTTTCCACCAGATCCGAGGATTGTTCATACAAATCTTGGATCTATCGGTAACTCATCATTGTCAGGAGAAACATTCATTCAACCCATCCATTATTGGGTGAATCATTCTCTTTATTTACTTAAATGCCATTTATTGCCATTTATTGTTAGTTATATCTCCATCAATGTTCATGCTTTAAGAATATTCCGCACTTGTTGTCATCAACTATTTACGGGATTTGTCCCCACATACTGCATATTTTAGAGATTCATATTTAGAGTTATTATCCTTAACTAGATTTAACCCCTTATTATTTAAATTAAATATTCTAACCGGAAAGTACGTTTTTGATCAAACACTACCCATTATCAGTTTATTATTCATTTGGATAACAAGCAAAAAAATTCACTCTAAAAAGTTTAAGCTATACATATCGTTAGTACAAGGAATTTTTATATTATCATGACATTGTTGTTTGTTATAGCAAATAACTTATCTTATTTTTAAGATTATTAATCTTATACTTTAAAAAGGCTTATTTGTCAATATTCTTTGGGTGACATGATGATATATATAAGCTTAAGTTAATGTTAAAATGATGTCGCAGTTGGAAAATTAAAAATTCCCAAGAAAACCTGCAGCGCTATCTTTTGGGTGTACATTGGGTAACTTGTTCACTGTGCAATAGCTCGCAAATAATACTGTTGAATTCGTGTGTTCTCATGGTGAAGGCATCTGCCATTGACAAGTGAGCTGGTGAGATAAAAGGGGAAATGAACATTCTAGAAGATAGCTGAAGACTTGTGAAATAATTTATGCGTATTCAACTAACTCAATGTACAAGTGAGACCACATATCTAACTACCGAGTGTAAGTACAAAACTGCCCCTAACTAACACTAACTATAAAAGGGGATAACTACAAATACAATATAAGTCCCAATACCTCCCCCCTTCAAGTTGGAGGTGAGGAACTCACTACCAACTTGCCAAGAATAGCAGAATGTTTAATCCCTGTAAGAGCCTTGGTCAAAATATCAGCTAACTGAGCATTGGTGGAGATGTGATGCAGTGTAATCAATCCATCTTGAATCTTGTCCCCCACAAAGTGATAATCTACCTCTATGTGCTTAGTTCTCTCATGAAAAACTAGATTTCTTGCAATGTGAACCCAGACTATCACAAAACACAGGAATAGGATCATTGTAGACCACTGCTAGTTCCCCAATCAACCTCTTCACCCACACTAGCTCTCCAACTACTTTCCTTATTGACCTATACTCTACTTTAACAGAAGATAGTGATATTGTGCTATGTTTCTTGGACTTCCAACTAATAGGACTGTCACCAAGTAGGACAATATAGCCACTGATTGACTTCCTTGAATCAGGGCAAGAGGCCCAGTCTGAATCACAATAAGCTCTTAGTCCATAGTTGGGATCCCTGGACAGAAACATTTCCAATGTAGGATCATGCTTCATGTATCTCAGGACATGCAAAGCAGCCTTCAGATGTGACTCCCTTGGGGCTTGCATAAACTGGCTCAGGTGTTGGACAATGTATGTTATGTCCAATCTTGTATTGGTGAGGAAATTGAGCTTTCCAACCAATTTTCTATAGTATATTGGATCTGAAAGTAGAGGCCCTTCTCCAGCCTTCAACTTGATTGTGGAATCAAGAGGAGATGACACAGTGGTGTAGCCTAAGCACTCATACTCCTTCAACAAGTCACTAGTGAACTTCCTTTGAGTCATCAGTACTCCACCAGGCTGATACAATATCTCCAAACCCAAAAAGTAATGTAATATTCCCAAATCCTTGATCTTAAATTGGTTATGCTTGAATGTCTTCAGTTTTTCTATCTCTTCTAAGTTATTGCTAGTCAGGATCACATCATCTACATAGACTGTTACAAACACCACTGAAGTTCCTTCTTTCTTATAAAATAGTGAGTAGTCACTTGCTGAGTGCTGAAAACCTTTTGAACATAAAGATTCTGTCAATTTGTCATACCATTGTCTGCTAGCCTGTTTGAGCCTATATAGAGATTTTCTTAGCTTGCACACTAGGCTACTGTCATCTACCATCAAGCCCTGTGGAATCTCCATGTATACTTCTTTATGTAAGTCCTCATGGAGGAAAGCATTATTTACATCCAACTGGTAAAGACTACATCCCCTTTTTACTGCAATGGTCAGCAATGTCCTAACTATAGTCATCTTCACCACTGGAGAGAATGTCTCAGTGTAATCAATCCCTGCTTCCTGATATAATATTTCACCATATGTCTTGCTTTGAATCTCTCTATGCTGCCATCAGCTTTATGCTTGATTTTGTATACCCACTTGCAACCTATGGCTTTCTTTCCTGTAGGTAAGTGCACTAAATCCTAAGTATGGTTAGTGTGTAAAGCCTGAAATTGATATGTCACAGCTGCCTGCCATGCAGGATTCACAGTTGCCTCCTCCTAAGAGTTTGGCTCACAGTCATGTGAAATGTTCCTTAAAAGATGCTGACTTTCATGGTTAAAGGTATTGAATGCAACATGATGCTTATTAGCAAATAATGTAGTAAGTGAAGTTCAGTCAATTTGGGAAGTGGTAGGCTGTAAATTTGGTATGGAGCAAATATATTCCTTAATGTGTGAAGGAGTTGTGTGAGTTTTGGATGATCTTCTCAATTGTGGAAGATCTGATTGGTTGGTGAGGGTGGAATCATTATTTTGATGTGCATGTCTTTCAGGTGAAGTAGTAGTTTGTTTGTAGCGTTTAGGTCTTCAACTTATGAAACAGTATGGGTAGGTGAGTCAGTGGTCTTCCTATCAGACAGGCAATCTTCTCTCAAACTACAAGGGTCAGGATCAATGCATGTTGAAGTGGAATCTGGAAATGATTTAGGAAAGCTAGAAGAATTAGACTTAGACTTAGTGGCAAAAGGAAATATATTTTCATGAAACTGAACATCCCTAGAAACATGAATCCTCTTAGTGGCCAAGTCTAGGACATTGTACCTTTTGTTCCAAAGAGATATCCTATGAACACATGAGGTATGAATCTTGGTTCAAACTTATCCTTATGAATTTTCAAGGTGGTAGGATAACACAAGCAATCAAAACTCCTAAGATGTAAATAATTGGGCTTACTATTATAGAGAATCTCAAAAGGACATTTGTTTTTAAGAACTGAGGAAGGCAATCTATTTATCAGGTATGTAGCAGTGAGGACGCACTCCCCCCAATATCTCATGGGTAATTTGGACTGGTATAATAATTCTCTGGTAGTTTCAAATAGGTACTTGTGTTTTCTCTCCACCACATCAATTTGTTGTGGTGTGTATGGACAAGTTTTCTGGTGAACAATTCATTTGGTTTAGAGGTATGACATTGACTCATTGTTGACAAATTCTAGGCCATTGTCTGACCTAATGATTTTGACTGTGGTTTTGAACTGATTTTCTATCATGGAAATAAAGGCTTTGAGGGCGTGCAGAATATTACTTTTACAGCTTAATAAGTGAGTCCGGGTTGATCTACTGAAATCATCAACCAAGGTCAAAAAATATCTAAAATTGCCATGCGTGTTTACATAATAAGGGCCCCATAGATCCATGTGTATTAGTTCAAAGATTTTAGTAGAAGTAGTGGTACTATGTGTAAATGGAAGTCTGTTTTTTCTGGCCATTGGGCAGATTCAGCAAAAGAAGGGTTGTCTGGGAGCAAAAGTGACTGGTATTGTGAAAATTCTCCTCATTTTTATAAAAGGTACATGTCCTAGTCTATTGTGCCACAAGTGATCAGCAACATTTCCATGAGACATAACAGAAGATATTGAAATAGAATTAATAGCAAAAGAGTCAATCATATTGATTGAATGGAACATATTTACATTGTTAGATGGACATGATGATTTATTTACAAATGCAAATGAATGAGAAGGATGACTCTTAACTCTACTTGTAGCATCAACAGATGTAGGAAGACATGAACTAAAGTACTTTAAAAGATCAAAGTTGAAAGCAGAAATGAAATTTGACTTAGACTCATGACCGAGACACATTGACCAGAGGAAATATAGGCCACTTCTTGCCTCACTAATTTCTAGAGGCCTCTTCATTGAAGGGGCCTGCATTAAACAGAGATACCTATTAAAGTTAACCATACAATTGAGATGCACAATTAATGAGTGAATTGAGATGAGATTAAATTTGAAGCTAGGCATATATAATACTCTAAACAATGTTAGACTGGGACCAAGGAATGCATCTCATATTTCTGTCACTTTGACTCTGTATCCATTAGGTAGGGTAACTAAAAATAGGTAAGGTAAAGTCTTGATGTTGGTTAGAAAGGTTTTTCTGTAAGTCATGTGGTTTGAGGCTCCACTATCTAGTATCCATAAGCCAGCAATAGATTTAGAACATCTACACATAGCTGTTTCTGCAATCTCTTTATAAGTAGAGCAATCTAGAATACTTGCAAAGTTTGCAGCTCCACAGGCTATGTTGTTTGAATTCTCCCCTGTATTTCCAGCTTGGAAAGTCTCCAGCAAGTTCAACAATTGTCCATATTGTTCCTTTGTCAGACCTGGCACACTTTGCTTTGAATTCTTGTTCTCTGATCCTTCAATACTTCCACCAAATGACTCTTCACAACCTCTATGAACATTTGCAGCAGACCCTGCATTTCTGCCTTTAGTGAACTTGAAGTCTTGTGGAAATATAATTATTCTATAGCATGTTTCTTTTATGTGCCCCGGCTTCTTGCAATAGTCACAGAAAAGTTTTGACTTGTTGAGTGTGTGATTTCCTTTGAATGAGTTATTCCCTGTGCCCCGTCTATGTGGAGTATAGTTAGTTCTGAATGTGCTTTGTCCAGGTCCATTGGCATTGAGTGATGCAGACTCCATGGCCAATTGGTTGTTTGTCCTGAATTCTCTTTGCTTCTCATCTTGAATTAGAATGGAGAAGGCTTGTGCAAAGCTAGGCAATGGGTACATCATTAAGATGCTACCCCTCACAACTGCATAGACTTCGTTAAGCCCCATTAGAAACTGAATTAGTATGCGATCTTGTTCAGCTTTATGCATATTTGCTTTGGCTCCACAAGTGCATTGACAACTACATTGTGCGTGGGCATTTAAAGTTTTTAATTCCTCCCAAAATCTCTTCATTTTTGTGTTATATCCTATGATGTCAAAAGCACCTTGACTAAGGTCATTTATTTCCTTTTGAAGTTGATAAAGTTTTGCCCCATTGATGTGATCGTATCGGTCCTCCAATTCTTGCCATAACTCCTTGGCATCATTGACGTACTATAGACTGTCTGCCAAATCCTTTGAGAGTGAATTAAGAATCCATGACGTCACCATGTCGTCACATCGAGCCCACTGGTTGAAGGTCGCATCATTAGCGCCCGATTTCTTACATTTTCCGGTGATGAATCCGACTTTATTCTTCAGTAAAAGAGCTCTAAGAATGCCTCTCCTCCAGGATCTATAACCAATTCCGTCAAAGGCTAGCGGCACCACCATTGTTCCGGCACTCTCAGATGGATGCATGTACAGCGGACTAGATGTGTCTAGGCTAGGGTTAGTTGTATCTGAGGTATCCTTATCTCCGGCCATGATTCAATTCAAATTAGTAGAGAAGATTGATCAATTATGAAGAAAATGAGAGAAAATTGATGGTAGGCTATAATCTCGTATTTTAGTCGCTTACTGCACTCTAATTCACTACACTTTACTTGTGTTGAGTTCTAATTGATAGTGTTTTTGTACTTATTATGTGTTTTATGCCTTGTAGGAGTGATTTCAAGCTATTAAGATAATTTGGAGCTAATTTGAACAAGTTGGAGCTTTGAAATTTGAGTAAAATCTTAAGCAATTAAGCTGGGATCACGTTCGGGGATCGAAGACCAAGTCTGGACATCAAAAAATGAGAAAATGAATTCACTCTGAGAAAATTACACTACTGCCCCGCGGGGCGCTAGTGCAAAAAGTGGTCAGAAATGAGTTTTTCAAACTTTCTGGAATTTCCTACATGCGCGCCGCATGGGGCGGCGCGGGGCGTGACGCGGTAGCCCAAAAATATTAGAGTGACTTCCCATTTTCGCTAAAAAGGGTAGTTTCGTCCGGGGTTTGTTTTGAGGGTGGCTTAAATACACCAAAATACCATTTTAGATGACTTTTGACAGATTTTCGACCTAAGGAGGCTAAGGAGGCTTGGGAAGAATACAAGCACAAGGATTTCATCATTCCTTCCTCACTCAAGATCCGAGTTTGGATTAAATTTATATTTTCCTATACTTTAGTTATATTTGTGAAGAATTTCTCCATGTCTATGGAGTAGTTCCCTTTGGGGTTTGACGGATTTGGTATATTGATGATTCTTTGTGGAGTATAACTCTATTTTTATGTATTTGAATCATTTTGGAGGAATTAATTGTTGCATCTATATTCACTAGTTCATGTAATCGAGAGAGGCATAACTTGTGATTTGGTTGAATTCATAGATTCTTCTAAGTAATTGAAAGAGGCTAGTTGAATCATTGATTAAACCTAGTTAGGAGAATAATCGAAAGAAATTTTTCTAAAGATCGATCCACTACACATTCTTGCATATCTTCACAATGCTTAAATTGGTTCATCTCGTGAGGTTAAGACTTAATCGAGAGAGGAGTTTTTGTTGAATGTTTGAACTAATAATAGAGTGAATTCGAGAGACTCACTTGAACATTGGAAGTGAATTATCTAGAGTTAGATCCCGAATAATTATCTTGCATTTATTCTGTCAAAATCCTATCCTCTTCCACTGATAACCTTAATTGCTTATTCCTTATTTCGATAGTCACTAGTCAATAGCTGTAGATTTTAGATTCTTAGTTAAATTTTATTATTAATCATATAAATCTCAACTGTTGATCCTCCTAGATAGCAATCAAGTTAGAAACTACGAGAATACTATTTAAATCCAATCCATGTGGATACGATATTATATTATACTATATTCGACTAGCGAGCATAATTAAGTGTGTGTTTTGCGTTCGTCAAAAATCACCCGATTAATATGTGAATCTTGAAGCCCTAAATCTTCGATTCCGCGATTTGAGTCCGAGCAAAGAGAAATAATAACAACGAGATGAAGAAGACGAGGTAGACGAACTCATTGCTGAAATGCGAGCTCTGATACCATGTTGAATTCTTGTGTTCTCATGGTGAAGGTATCCGCTATTGACAAGTGAGCTGGTGAGAGAGAATGGGAAATGAACATTTTAGAAGATAGCTAAAGACTTGTGAAATGATTTCTGTGTATTCAGCTAACTCAATGTATAAGATTATATACACGGGTAGGACCACATATCTAACTACCGAGTGTAAGTACAAAACTACCCCTAACTATCTATAAAGAGGGATAAATGCAAATACAATATAAGTCTCAATAAACACATAAGATGTAAACCGCACTAGGCAAGCCCGGTGCGACGAAGTCTGACTGAGAAAGTGCTGTGAGGGAAATCGATCACAGGTCACCCATGAGAAACCACTCTTCCAACCAACTCAACCACTAATAGTTTTGGTGAGACATGCTAGTTAAGAAAATGAACTTATGAGAGTAAAATCTATCTTCAATATTGGCTACTGAGATTAAATAACGCCAAGTTGCACAAGCAGTGAGCAGACTAGCTTGTTTTATTTATTTCCATTTGACATACTAAAAAAATAAATAAAGAGAAAAGGTCAGAAAATCTATGTTAAAAAAGTGGCCAGTTTTCTTACTCAAGTTTTGATTAATTATTGGTATATCATTGCCAGTTTGTGTAAACGCGTGTGTATCCACTGCATTGCATTCTTAGGCTATCCAAAACCATGATTGCGGCAATTAAATGGCTGGCCGGTATAAATGAAACCACTAATTATCTTGTTTGTACTTGAGGGTTCTTTTCGTTAATTTTGGTTATAATATGTAAAAACCCTTGTGTACAAATCGATTGTATTAAATTTAAAAATTAGTATATTTTCCTTTAAACGTTTAATTCACTTAACTAACACTCCTAGCTCCACTAATATAAAAATTGACCTCTTATTTTCTTAAACCTTCAAATATTTCAAAATAAATTCACTCTATCAAAATGAGTAATGCTTGGGATTTAAGAAAGTACTAATAATTTGTCCATTTACCCATAAAGGCAGGGTGCATGTGAAGTTGGCTAATAAAATGCCCTTTAGTGCCTATTCTCAATTTTTTAATTTCGAGTCTTTATTACTCCTTAATACTGGTATGGGACGCAGTATCCATCAACATAAATTTAATTCAAGTAATAACAATTTAATGATGAAATTAAAGCTAATTATTGGTTGTTTGACCCTATTCTAAAATCGGAAGCGCCCTAGAATATTCTCAAAACTCAAGTGAACTAATAATTTTTGGTGTTCTTCAAAAATTAAACAATATGTTTATATCACTTACAAATTATTTAGATTACCAATCTTTGTTTTTCAAAATAAGTAATGAAATATTTTACACTTATTAGACCAAGAAATAAACGAGAATGATATGAAAAGTTTAATTTTTTTACAAAAGTGTGACTAGTTAAAATAAACTTCTCAAAGTACAATTATTGTTTACCCGAAAAACGAATAGAGTTGAATTTGTACGTAGTTCTAAGGATATGTAGTATAGCTTAATACAAATCGTAAGGATAAATAGAAATATCAAATACAGATCGCAAAGAATGCAAAATAAACAAGGTTGGAAAGAAGATGATTTTTAGGACTAATCAAGATGAATCAATTTATGAAGCTTAAAAGAATAACTCTTCAATATAGGAGTATATGGTACTTAAGTTACAATGTAAGCAAAAAAACTATCCGTTTACAGAAATGTAGCCATCCTCTTTATAGTGGAGGATCCTACTTTTAGATATAATTAAAAAAATATAGTGGGAGACCCATGATAAATGAGCTTTTCCATAATTCCTGTCGGGATTCTCTTCTCTAATAGGATTGCAACGACTCTTGTCCGTGAGCTCGATATTGACTCGAGCTCTCGATCTTGACTCGAGCTCGATTCTGACTCGGAGTCTAGTATCGATTCGGGGTCGGTGTCGGTCGGTCTATGCATCTTAGGCTCGATAATTTCGCCTCGCTCCGTAGTTCGATTTGGATACGAGCTTGATAATGATGTCGAGCTTATCATTGATCGGTCCTTGAACTCGAAGCTTGATGACCTGACTTCGGACCTCGACCTGGTATTACAAAGTCGCCCTTCGATCAAAGTATCACCATACCGACCAGTCAGTACGACGGACTAATCGGTTTTGACCGTATACAGATAGTCCCTGCGTTTCTCGGGAAGAATATAACGAGAAACGATATGATTTTCGAACGGTACGATTAGATATATACTGACGTGTGCATCGAATCCGATCGTGACATACACGATAGTTGTCCCATCGGTTCAGCTAACCGAGGCATTTAATGCATGTCAGATGGTGGTCGGCCATTACCTATATTGGACCGCCACTGCTCAGCCTATAAATATACTCCTCAAATATCCTCCTCTTTCACCATTAATCACTTTTACATCTTCTAATCTCAAAATTTCCTAAGCATTTTCTCATACCTTCTGAATTAAGTGCGAAGTTTTCCTTCTATGATTTTTACTGCAAAATCTTTCTTTGAAACACCACATCTTCTTTATTTCTTTCTTCTAAATTCAAAAAATGGTAAAAATATCAAAAACCGTCCCTAAAAAAAGAAGAGGCTTCTTCTTCACAGCCTGCCGCTGATAAAACACCGATGGAGCCACGGCCTGAGGAGTTTGTTCCTGGAACGTGTCTTCTCACCTCAGATTCCTGGAACGTGTCTTCTCACCTCAGATTTTAAGGTCGATAAGGGCTCGTTGGTTCCTGGTCGGTGTGAGCCGGTATCGAGGTATTTGTGCTCGATAACCAAAAAGTAACTTGCATAATTAAAGACAGATTGCAACTGGGATAACAAGGAAGTGGTAATTCCGGCTCCCGATGAAGATATTACCACCCACGTGGAGGGGTACCTTAGTGTGTATACTTACCCTTTTACGTTAGGACCTTTCGACCCTATTATCATCAATTTTTGTCGTCAATACCGAATAAGTCTAGGTCAGATTCATCCTTCCTTTTGGCGGATTGTTATCCTGATCCGTTTCTTTGCAAGCAAGATCGAGGGGATGTCTTTCACCCTCGATCATCTTATTAGATTGTATAGTCCCCCCCTCTTTCGAGGTGGACTAATTAAACTTCATCGTCGGGCTACCAAGGTACTATTCTCGAGCATAGATGAAGAAAAGGATCGAGGTTGGATGGGCAGGTTCGTTCGAGTGAAGACTTCGGACCTGATCCTAGCCGAAAAGATGCCATTCCCCGAAGAATGGAATATGAAGTGTAAGTGTAATTCTGCTGCTTATTCCCTATCGCCTTGTCTCTTTGTTTCTTTCTTGCCGATATCTATTTTGTGATGCAGCGGTTCCTTGGATGCCCGGTGCCGTTCCCGATCTTAAGAGCTGGGTACGAGCCCTGCTTCAACCTCTACATATGCCGAACGTTCGTGGCGTGATTTGGCAAAGGGCCGATTGGAGGCCAAAAATCACGGTAAGCCCATTTCTCATGTTTTGAGAGTTCGAACAAAATATTTTCCACATACTCAACTGATTTCTTGTGTGTAGGCCTGGGCAAAGATGCAGTTTTGAGGCCCCTGCCCGACGAGGAAGAAACCTCGGACCCAATTTCTAAACCGGCGGAGGGAAATAAGAAAAAAATGGCCTCTACTTTCGAAAATTCAAAACCGAAGGCAAGGTCGACTCGTAAGTCGAGGACGAATACCTTTCCTTTGACCTTAGAATCAGTTAAGAGTCTAAGGGATGAAGATGAGGAAGAGGAAGACGATAGGTTCGTACTGGTGTCCCGATCGAAGAAGACCACCGATATTCCACAGGCAGCTGGATCGATGATAGTTTATAAGGCTCCTCCTCGAACTGAGGATATATCGGAGAAATATTCGTGCAGAGTCCCCGAGTCGTTAGAGATCGAGGATGCTTCCCATCGAAGCCAACATATGGGGGATATGTCTGAAGGGGCTCTCCCCGAATCTCTTCGAACCGAAGAGAATGCCCCAAGTGACTTACTTGGGGCAGTAGCAATCGAAGACTCGCCCACCTTTCCTGCTTTTTCTGAAGTTGCGATTCGAGAAGCCCAAGCTTTGGGGGCCCTAGAACTAGACATGCCTCATGAAGGAGAGGATCATTTTTGTGACCTGTTTACCGGTGTCGAAGACACTGCCGGCACTAGTGATGCATCGAATTTTTTTCACGGAGTGCAGCAGGCTTTGAATCAGGTAAGCCTTAAATTATTTTGTCGGTATTATCTCTTATGTCTATTTTTCTTTTCTTACTTCGTTTCTTCTTTCTTCGTAGGTCATGGTAGCTCATCGAGAAATATGTTCTCGATCCCAAGCTGAGCTGCGTCGATACGAGGCCGATCTCCAACGGGCCACAGATGAGAGGAAGTCCCTTAAACTCCTCTTAGGGCAAAGGGCAAAGAAATCAAGGACCTCCGAGCTGAGTAGGCCAAAGCTCACCAAGATTAGACCGATCTGTCCGAGCAGGTAATGACACTATTAAAAGCCTATGGACTCGATACTGGAACGATGGCTAATCTTTCGGTCTCACAGCTGCAGCAGAAGCTTGAGATAATCGGGAAGCTCCGTGAGGAGGTCAGTGTGATAAAGGCGGAGTCCTTGAAATGGAAAGAAAATATGGACCGCTTTGCTATAGAGAAAGAGGCTGCTCGAGCCCAATTATCATTGGACAAAAATCAACTTCAAAGTATGAAGGAGAAAAGCTTGGTTCAAGCAAGGAAAACAGAGGAGCTCGAGGCTCGGTTGGCTTATGAACTTGCCAAGGCTGAAAAGACAAAGGCCGATGCAGATGCATTTGTGGCTGTTTATCGGGCTGATGCTGAGGCCGCTTAGTCGCATACGAGAGAAATAGACGAAACCACTCGAACTCGAGCACATTGGATTGCCGAATTTGCCAAATACCAATCTCGGAGGAAAACCCTCGAGGAGATCCATGCTCGAGGCTTCAATCTTACTGAAGAGATAATAAAGGCAAAAGAGCTTGAAGCCGATGTTGGGGACTTGGTCTCCGATGATGATGATGATGATGGGAGCAAGAGCGGGTCTCAGAGTAGGGAGGAACCCGATGGAGAAGAGATCGCCCCGGGGGATAACCAAGAAACTTAACCCTTAGTTTCCATTTCGGATTTTGCAAACAATTATGTAAACAATCTTGTAGATATATACAAATATCTTTTCTTTTCCCGTCTTGCATCTGTTTTATTTTCTGTCTTGTGAAGATTTCATTTTATTCATGACTTATGAATGTTTTCATAAGGCTTTAGGCAATTCGATCGAATTCGGACTTTGTAGCATTTATATCCGAGTGAGCATTTTTGAACTCGAAGTAATATAGCTCGTAGGCTTAGTGATTTCAAACTTGAAGTATTGTAGCTCGTAGGCTTAGTAGTTGAGTGAGTGATTTCGAACTCGAAGTAATGTAGCTCGTAGGCTTAGTAGTCGAGTGAGTGATTTCGAACTCGAAGTAATGTAGCATGTAGGCTTAATAGTCGAGTGAGTGATTTCAAACTTGAAGTAATGTAGCCCGTAGGCTTAATAGTCGAGTGAGTGATTTTGAACTCGAAGTAATATAGCCCGTAGGCTTTAGTAGTCGAGTGAGTGATTTCGAACTCGAAGCAATGTATCCCGTAGGCTTAATAGTCGAGTGAGTGATTTTCGAACTCGAAGTAATGTAGCCCGTAGGCTTTAGCAGTCGAGTGAGTGATTTCGAACTCGAAGCAATGTAGCATGTAGGCTTAATAGTCGAGTGAGTGATTTTTGAACTCGAAGTAATGTAGCACGTAGGCTTAATAGTCGAGTGAGTAATTTCGAACTCGAAGTAATGTAGCCCGTAGGCTTTAGCAGTCGAGTGAGTGATTTCGAACTCGAAGCAATATAGTCTGTAGGCTTAATAGTCGAGTGAGTGATTTCGAACTCGAAGTAATGTAGCCTGTAGGCTTAATAGTCGAGTGAGTGATTTCGAACTCAAAGTAATGTAGCCCGTAGGCTTTAGCAATCGAGTGAGTGATTTTGAAGCAATGTATCCCGTAGGCTTAATAGTCGAGTGAGTGATTTTCGAACTCGAAGTAATGTAGCCCACAGGCTTAATAGTCGAGTGAGTGATTTCGAACTCGAAGTAATGTAGCCCATAGGCTTAATAGTCGAGTGAGTGATTTTTGAACTCGAAGTAATGTAGCCCATAGGCTTTAGCAGTCGAGTGAGTGATTTCGAACTCGAAGCAATGTAGCCCGTAGGCTTAATAGTCGAGTGAGTGATTTCGAACTCGAAGTAATGTAGCCCGTAGGCTTAATAGTCGAGTGAGTGATTTTCGAATTCGAAGTAATGTAGCCCGTAGGCTAAATAGTCGAGTTAGTGATTTTCGAACTCGAAGTAATGTAGCCCGTAGGCTTAATAGTCGAGTGAGTGATTTTCGAACTCGAAGTAATGTAGCCCATAGGCTTAATAGTTGAGCGAGTGTTGCTCGAACTGTTGATTTTCCTTTTGCATAATAAATCTCGGAATAGGGGAATCTTTCTTGGATATAAGATATCGGTAAAGAAGAAATTTTTCTTTGTAAGTCATTATACATGTGTCCATGTTTCGTGTCAGGGCTCGGGCCAACTACATGAGCATGGTTTGTTTTGACCATTTGGCTCTTACAATTTTTCCTATCGGAACCCTGCATCGAACTTGATATATTTGAGGGCTAATTCCCCCCAGTATTCGAGATCGATTGTAAAGAGGCCTCGGATACTTTCGAATTGTTTCTAAGTTAGCACGATCAATTATTGCCTCATTAAAAACCTTGCCGAAAAACCCATTTGGGATAAAAACTGGTCTAAGGAAAAAAGGGTGCAACACATGCTTTCAGGCCTAGAGCTTCGTATTGAAGGATCCATCCTAGCTCCTGATAGGACTCCTGCAGGTGTTAGTTTCGAAATATACACGAATATGGGAGGGTCGTACCTTAGTAGTAGTATCGTTTTAGGTGCGAAACATTCCAATTGCTTGATAGTTGTTTGCCGTTTATAATACCGAGCTTGTATGATCCTTTTCCGACGATTTCGAGAACCTGATACGGTCCTTCCCTGTTCGGTCCTAGTTTTCCTTCGTTTGGATTTCGGGTACTGAGGGTGACTTTCCTTAGCACTAAGTCCCCGAGTTTAAAATGGCGAAGCTTGGTTCTTCGATTGCAATATCTTTCGATTCGCTGCTTTTGGGAGGCCAATTGGACGAGAGCAGCTTCTTGTTTTTCATCCGATAATTCGAGGCTAGTGTTCATAGCCTCGTTATTTGACTCTTCTGTTGTATATCGAAACCTGGCACTGGGTTCCCCGACTTCGACTGGAATCAAGGCTTCAGAGCCATATACTAAGGAGAACGGGGTTGCCCCCGTACTAGATTTTGATGTTGTTCGATATGCCCAAAGAACTTCGGGTAGTATTTCTCTCCATTTTCCCTTAGCGTCGTTCAACCTTTTTTTTTAGGTTTTGAATGATAGTTTTGTTCATTGATTCGGCCTGTCCCTTCATACTGGGGTGATACGGTGTTGATAATATCCTTTTTATTTTTTGGTCTTCGAGGAATTTCGTCACTTTGCTCCCGACAAACTGTTTCACATTGTCACATACTATTTCGGCGGGTATCTCGATTCGACATACGATATGATCCCAGATAAAGTCTATAAACTCTTTCTCTCTTACTTTCACGAACGCCTGTGCTTCAACCCATTTAGAGAAATAGTCAGTCATAAATAAAATGAACTTAGCTTTACCTGGGGTCGATGGCAGAGGGCCGACTATATCCATTCCCCATTTCATGAATGGCCAAGAGGATAGGACTGAGTGAAGCTGCTCTCCAGGCTGATGAATCATTGGTGCAAACCTTTGACTTTTGTCACATTTTCGAATAAACTCATTTGCATCTTTGTTTGCCCTAATTATTTTTTGGACTAATGAATCGGCACCGGAGTGATTTCCACAAATGCCCTCATGCACCTCACGTAGAACGTAGTCGGTGTCTCCTGGACCTAAGTATACTGCCAATGGTCCATCGAATGTCCTTCGGTATAATGTTCCATCTGCATTTAATGTGAATCGAGTAGCTTTGGTTCGTAGGGCCCTCAAATTTTAGGGTCCGATGGGAGCTTGCCATTCTTTAAGTATTCAATATACTTATTCCTCCAATCCTGGGTTAAGCTTGTAGAATTTATCTCGGCATGACCTTCTTCGATCACGGATCTCGAGAGTTGAACGATAGTCCCCGAGCTTATCTCGCCTTCCTCGACCGATGATCCCAAATTTGTAAGTGCATCGGCCTCACTGTTTTGTTCTCGTGGAACATGCTGTAAAGTTCATTCTCTGAAATGGTGCAAAGTGACCCGCAATTTGTCCAAATACCTTTGCATTCTATCCTCTCGAACTTCAAAAGTTTTGTTTACTTGATTTACCACCAGTAAAGAGTCACATTTGGCTTCAATGACTTCCGTTCCCAAGCTTTTAGCTAGCTCGAGATCTGCAATCATGGCCTCATTCTCGGCCTTATTGTTAGTCAACCTAGTAGTTTTGATAGATTGCCTAATAGTGTTACCCGTGGGCGACTTTAAAATGATGCCTAGACCGGACCCTTTTACATTCGAAGCCCCGTCCGTAAAAAAGGTTCATACCCCCGATGATGTACCCGATTTCAATAAGAGTTCTTTTTCAACTTCGGGTATGAGGGTCGGCGTTAAATCGGCCACAAAGTCCGCTAAAATTTGAGACTTGATGGTCGTATGGGATTGATATTCAATATCATACCCACTGAGTTTGACGGCCCATTTTGCCAATCGGCCTGATAGTTCGAGCTTGTGCAAAATATTACGAAGTAGGTAAGTGGTCAATACGCATATGGGGTGACATTGAAAGTACGGTCTTAACTTTCTAGAGGCGCTTATCAGTGCAAGTGCTAATTTTTCTAAGTGTGGATATCTAGTTTTTGCTTCTCCTAAGGTTCGACTTACATAATAAATGGGAAATTGCGTACCTTGCTCTTCTCGAACTAGGACACCACTTACCGCGATTTCCGATACTGCAAAGTACAAGCAAAGTTTTTTGTCTGTTTTTGGAGTATGAAGCAGTGGTGGGCTCGATAGATATCGCTTTAATTCCTCTAATGCTTGTTGGCATTCCGGGGTCCAAGCGAAATCGTTCTTCTTTTTGAGTAGAGAGAAAATTTGTGACTTCGATCTGACGACCTTGAAATGAATCGGCCTAAGGCAGCAATCCATCCCGTTAGCCTCTGCACGGCTTTTACACTGTCCACGATGGCGATGTCTTTATGGCCTTGATTTTATCGGGGTTAATCTCGATCCCCCGATTTGATACCATGAAGCCGAGGAACTTGCCCGAACCAACCCCGAAAGCACATTTCTAGGGGTTGAGCTTCATGTTGTACTTCCTTAAAATCTCAAATGTTTCCTGCAAATGAGCCAAATGGTCCTCTGCGCGTCAGGGCTTAACTAGCATGTCATCAATATAAACTTTCATTGATTTATCTATTTATTCCTCGAACATTTTATTTACTAGGCGTTGGTAAGTAGCTCCTGCATTTTTTAGCCCGAAGGGCATCACATTATAACAATACGTTCCATACTTGGTGACAAATGAAGCCTTTTACTGGTCTTCCAGGTTCATTTGGATTTGATTATACCCGGAATAGACATCGAGAAAAGTAAGGACCTCATGGCCGGCCGTGGCATCGATCATGCAATCGATGTTAGGCAGTGGAAAAGAATCTTTGGGGCATGCCTTGTTTAAATCCTTGTAATCTACACACATTCTAAGTTTGTTCCCTTTTTAGGGACTACAACTATATTGGCTAACCATTCAGGATATTTCACCTCCCGAATGGACCCTATCTTGAGAAGTTTAGTTACCTCGTCCTTAATGAATGTGTGCTTTGCCTCGGACTGGGGTCTTCTCTTTTGCTTTACCGGTTTGAACCTAGGGTCCAGGTTTAGCCGATGCGTCGTTATATCCGGTGGGATCCGTATTATATCTAAATGGGACCAAGCAAAACAATCTATGTTATCAATAAGAAATTAAATAAGCCTTTTCCTAAGTTCGGGGGTTAATCCTGTTCCCAGGTATACCTTTCGTTCTGGCAAATGCTTGATTAGTACGACTTGCTCCAACTCTTCAATCGTTGATTGGGTAGCGTCGGAATCATCGGGAAGCACAAAGGATCGAGGGATCCTTTGATCATCATCTTCATCGATCTTCTGATTTTCTGGTTGGGTTAAAGCTGATGTCTGTGATTGCTATTTAGCATCTCGTTCCCCTTTTGAGTCCGATCCCTTTTCTGGCGACGACGAGGATATCAGATTCGCTTCCTCGACGACAAACATTTCTTTTATGGCCGGTTGTTCTCCGTACACTCTTTTGACTCCCCCCCGATGTTGGGAATTTAAGAACCTAGTGTAGGGTCGAAGGTACAACTCTCATGTTGGCCTTCTAAAAAGGGCGTTGTACCTCATATCGCCTTCGATTACATGGAACTTCGTTTCCTGGATGGTCCCGGCCACGTTTATCGGCAGAATTATCTCGCCTTTGGTGGTTTCACATGCCATATTGAATTCGTTTAGAACCAAGGTTGTGGGTACGACCTAGTCCTGTAGACCGAGCTGTTCTACAACCTTCGATCTAATAATTTTGGCCGAGCTACCTGGATCGAATAACACGCTTAACGTTTGTTTTATTCATAAGTACGGATATTACCAATGCATCATTATGAGGTTGTATGACTCATTCTGCATCTTCATCAATGAAGGACAAAGTTCCTATGTGTGTGTAATCCTGAGTTCGAGATTGCTTTTCTCTCATAATCGATGTCTTAGTGCATTTAAGCACCGACCCTTGAGGGGTATCGACGCCACCGATGATCATGTGGATGATGTGTTGTGGTTCTTCTTGTTCATTTTGTTTGCCGAAATCCCTATTTTTGAAATGGTTCTTTGCCCTGTCGCTTAAAAATTCTCGAAGGCGCCCTTTATTACCTCCTCTCTTAGTTGCATGCTCCGTTCTGTGGCCGTGGGTGCCATGATATTCGCACATTTGATTGGGATTCCTCTGGGCAGGATCGGTCTGCATGGGTCGAGGCCATTTAGTGTCTTTGATGCGTCCGATAGCTGACACAATGGCGGATACATTAATGCTGAAGTTATAGTCCGATAACTGAGGCATTTCCTTAGATCCGGTAGGCCTGTCGAACCCACTTCAGTTCATCAGCCCCCGAGACTTTTGACCTCGATCACTTATTTTGTTTCTTTGTCCGGGGTTACGTCTCGATTCATTGATTATGTGGTTTCCGTTATACGGTCGGTATCGATCCCTGATCGGACCTTATTCTCGATTGATATCCCTTCGAGAAACGAGTTCAGACCCCAACTGATCATCTTCGACTTTATTTTTTGATTGGTACCGATTGTGCACGTAGGCCCAAGTGATAGTTGGGTACTCGACCAGGTTATGCTTCAACCGCCGTGAAGCCGTCGAACTTTGTTCGTTCAAACCTTGAGTGAAAGCCTGAACAGCCCAACCGTCTGTGACTGGGGGTAGATCCATTCATTCCATTTAAAAACGAGACACGAACTCCCTTAGTATCTCGTTATCCTTTTGTCTTACCTTGAACATGTCCGACTTCCTGGTCTCGACTTTTATGGCCCCGGCATGTGCTTTTACGAAGAAATCCGCAAGCATAGCAAAAGAATCGATAGAATTAGATGAAAAATTATGATACCATATCATTGCTCCCTTTGACAGGGTTTCACCGAATTTCTTCAATAATACGAATTCGATCTCATCATCCTCTAGATCGTTCCGTTCATTGGGGTCAGTAGTTTCGTTATATTTAGGAATCTCGGGCATGCGGAACTTCTTTGGGATCGGTTTAGGAGCCGCGCTTGGGGGGAAAGGCTTTTCTATGAATTTTTTGGAATCTAAGCTCTTCAATATTGGTGGTGCCCCCGGGATCTGATCAACCCTAGAGTTGTATGTTTCCACATTTTTATCGTTTGCTTTGATCCTTCTTTCTACTGATTCTATTCGTTTGGTCAGTTCTTCAAACATCTTAGCAATTTTGGGATTAGTCCCTGACTCCTGCTCATTTGATTTCACTATAGCTAGTTCCGTTGTATGGGCGATTTCTCGGGGTTAACTGGGCTCCGGCCTACTCGGTATCTGGGTTTGAC
Organism: Nicotiana tabacum; assembly: GCF_000715075.1. Taxonomy (NCBI): domain Eukaryota; kingdom Viridiplantae; phylum Streptophyta; class Magnoliopsida; order Solanales; family Solanaceae; genus Nicotiana; species Nicotiana tabacum. The sequence goes on from NC_134083.1 coordinate 26,912,585, forward strand.
TCTACAACTGAGCTATTGCTGCATGTTGAGCTTGCAATATTTCAAAAATTATACGCAAGCTGACGCCGTTTTTCTCGACGTTATGGGTATCTCGAGCTGCAGATCGAGTACCACCATGAATACTATTTTCAGGTTCAGAATGTAGGTTCGCCTCAATGGACACATGCAAATTAATGTCTATTGGCACTTCGATTCGAGCTCCAATGACGTTGACAAGCGGTCTTTCGGTACTGGGTGTCAAGTTGTTGTTCTCATCTTGAAGACCGGCTTCGTTGTCGATAGGTAAGGCCATTTGATTGATAGTTAATCGTTGCTAATCCCAATCCAAGATACTTCCGAAAACAAGCGCAAAACGGTGTATTTTTGCAGATTCCTATCAAATAACCACTGTTATCCTTAGCCCCACGGTGGGCGCCAAACTGTTTACCCGAAAAACGAATAGAGTTGAATTTGTACATAGTTCTAAGGATATGTGGTATAGCTTAATACAAATTGTAAGGATCAATAGAAATATCAAATACGGATTGCAAAGAATGCAAGATAAACAAGGTTGGAAAGAAGATAATTTTTAGGACTAAGCAAGATGAATCAATTTATGAAACTTAAAAGAATAACTCTTCAATATAGGAGTATATGATGCTTGTGTTACAATATAAGCAAAAAACTGTCCATTTACAGAAATGTAGCCATCCTCTTTATAGTGAAGGATCCTACTTTTAGATATAATTAAAAATACATAGTGGGAGATCCATGATAAATCAGTTTTTCCATAATTCCTGCCGGGATTCTCTCCTCTAGTGGGATTGCAACGACTCTTGTCCGTGAGCTCGATATTGACTCGAGCTCTCGATCTTGACTCGAGCTCGATTCTGACTCGGAGTCTGGTATCGATTCGGGGTCGGTGTCGGTCGGTCTATGCATCTTAGGCTCGATAATTTTGCCTCACCCCATAGTTCGATTTGGATACGAGCTCGATAATGATGCCGAGCTTGTCATTGATCGGTCCTTGAACTCGAAACTTGATGACCTGACTTTGGACCTCGACCTGGTATTACGAAGCCGCCCTTCGATCAAAGTATCACCATACCGACCAGTCCGTACGACGGACTAATCGGTTTTGACCGTATACAATTATACTAGAAACGCCCTACAAAGAGAAGAATCGAATACATCCTAACTTCAAAATTCTAATGGAAGAATCATGAAAATTAATACCCTAAAGAGAAGGATCAGATTACATCCAAAATTTAAATTCTAAGGAAAAAAGGTCATTAAGGAAAAACATGTTGAAACTTTTAAATTGGAAGGATGTCAGCTAAAGGAGAAAAATAGGGGTACGAAATTTTAATGGTTCGACGATATTATTGGTTATTTTTCATTGAAAAAGACGTGTAGTTCATAGTAACAACTAAGGATTCCTTTTTTTTTTTTTTTTTTGACCTTTTGAGTATTTCGATGGCAACTTTCGTATTTTGTTAGTTTATTTTAAGGTCGAGAAAGGAGTCATTTCTCAGCTCAAGTGCACAACTATTTCAAAATATGTTTAAAAACATATATAAATTTCTTAATGTTTTTCTTAATAATATAATTTTATCGATATACAAATGCATTCCATATTGGCATGTTAACATAAAATGAAATGGAAGGTATACTTAAAGTGGATTTACTGCAATTCGATCAAAATATGGACACTTAGTGAAAACCCGTTTTTTCCTTTTCCTTTTTTTTTCCTTCTTCTTTTGTATTACTGTTTACGAATGGCAAGTGCAAAATCCACGAACACAATTACGTAGAGAAAGAAGCTAGTCTTTTTCCGCCTCAAAATGTTTTGAGAGCGCAACGTAGGTACGTAACAAAAGATTTTGATGGCGATTTTCCGTTGCATGCACGCCTTATCTTGTACGTATGTAATTAAATGCATTAATCTTACGTTGCATGAAAATCATTTATATGATTTCGTAATGATTTACTATTGATGTTAATTTTTGTCACGAGAGACTTGTTCCATGTTTCACCTTTTCTTTTTCCTTTATTTTTCATCACGATCCAAATCCATAGCACATATTGTCCGCTTTGGGCCTAGGTCCATACAAATTTGCTCTCCGGGCTACGCCACCTCGAGTCTCAAAAGCACGCGTACCATGTGAACTTGCGTCATGTCTTATATAACTCTTCACTTTACTCTCCCACTCCGATGTGGAAATTGCCTAAGGTGACATATGCATCCTTTCTTTAGAAGCATGCCATCCTAGAAGCATGTCAGTCCTGCTTGACCCGCCCTCATCAGCCCCTCTTTGTCATGGTTATCACATTCAACCCCCCTTGGGACTCAGCATCCTCGCTGAGGTTTGCCCTACCATTGTACTGAGAGAGATTCGGCTTTGATGCCATATGTGTCACGCCCCAAGCCTATGGCACGTATTGTCCGCTTTGGGGCTAGCTAGCCTCGCACGGATTTGTCCTTCGGACTACGCCACCTCGAGCCCAAAAACGCGCGTACCGTGTGAATTTGTGTCATGCCTTATATAGCTCTTCACTTTCCTGTCGCATTCTGATGTGGAAACCTAAGGTGACATGTGCACCCCTTTTTCAGAAGCATGCCAGCCTAGAAACCTTCCTATCCTGCTTGACCCGCCCACATCAGCCCGCCTCCGTCGTGAGCATCGCATTTCCTTTCCTAAATTCAGATAAAATCGAGGATACAAATAATATATAAATCATAAAAAAGAGAGAATTCAGGATATGAAGTAAGATAAATTATTCTTTCGATGTATGGTCTTGAAAAAATGGGTATAGTGTATTTTTAGGACAGCATGTATATTAGTCCTAAAAGATTAGGACCAACGGAAGCGATAAAATATTCAAATTGTCAAACATATTTATAATGCTTAATTTTCTTGATAAGTCTAGGGATTAACTTTATATCCCTCGGTAAAAAACTGTCTCAGTTAAATTTGCATTAGCACTTGTTAAATTCATTTGCAGAATATTCTAGTGAAATTACCCCATTTTTATTTCATCTTTACTTTAACGCCACCTTTAATTTCCTTAACTTTTATTAAAGATATTGTTAGAAATAAATATGAAACTTAAAATACGATGGGAAAAGAATAAACTTGTGGTCCATGGCCACCCAACCCTTCCCAACAAACCCTGTTTGATTGTACTTTATACCAGAAAAAAACACATAAATTAAAGATTGAAAATTCTTATTAGATCTTACCTACATTTACCTTATAACTTAACAATAAACTTATAGCAGGTAGGAGTTGGCGTGTTGACCATTAAGCATAGAATATTAAACACATGGCCAATCGTATTAAGTTCTACCATATTATGGTTACGCCACATGTGCAAAGCGAACAAATCCTTTTTTTCTTCGTTATATATACCCCATTAAACATTCTTATTAGAAAATTGCTTTTCAGTTTTTTTTTTTCCAGTTTTTACAAAAATATAGTTTTAGAAAATATTTTTCAGTTTTTTTAAACCTGTTTTTTTGTAAAAAACTGAAAAACAATATTTTCAGTTTTTTCAGTTTTTAGTAAAAAAATAAATTTAATTTTTTTCCAGCTTTTACAAAAAAAAAAAATTATTTTTCGGATATGAGTAATGAGTCTTTTTAATTAATTAGGAGATATTTAGAATTAACCAACATGACGACGACACGTGTCCCTCCATTTAAATGAGGGGTATATTTGAACCCAAAGTATGACTGCAGGGGTATAGATAACCCAATCGTATAACAAGGAATATTTTTAGATCATTTTCGAAAGTAGAGGGGTATATTTAGCCCTTTACCAATTTATATATGTCACATACACATTCTTAAAAATTCACCAAAAAAGAAAAACAATACTAAGTACTTATTAGCTTATACTTGTCTCTCTAATCGGCCTAACACGTTGACTGGCCTTTCACTAGCAAAATAAACATTCTTTTCCTTTTTTGTGTGTGTTGGCGCGTGTTTTGTAAACTTAATTATGACGCAGCATGTTTCCCCCATATTGGGAAATTTCTTGCTTATTTCATCTTTATCGTTTGAATCGATGAATTATTGTTTGGGGGGGGGGGGGATCCTAATTTTTTTAATGAAGTAGTATGATATAAGAGAAAATGCCAAAGATCGATGATGACAATTCAACTACATTAATAACTTTTAAGTGGGAGAGAAATGAAAGTTTGAGAAATTATAACCATATGCAGCAAGTTTTGCTCACGAATAAAAAAGTAGTTCCACCTAGTTTCATTTTTTTTGTAATAATTTGATTAGGCATAGAATTTTAAAAATAAATAATAATTTTTGAAACTTGTATGTTAAATATAAAAAATTTTGTGGCGATAAAAATATGTCATTAATGATAAAATAAAAATATTAAAATTAAATTATTATTTTTAAATAAACAGTCTTTTTTTAAAACAAACTAATAGGAAAATAGTATAAGTCACAAGTATGTACTTGACATTACGATGAAATAATATTAATGTGAATATCTAGGAAAAGGAAAAAAGGAGAAGGTGATGTTGATATGTGGATCCAGACAAGGGACAGAGAGGTTTGAGCAAAGGGAAATGGATGATTGGCACATAAAGTGAAGAAACCAGAGTCACATGTGGGGGTGCCTCAACTCTATTAGGCAATAACAACTAACCCATCTCAATCATCTTAGCCCATGTTCTAAGCTACATTTCTTTCAATCCTACTATGCTTTGATTGCAACATTATGCCCAACTTTTTCTCCCTAACCTACTTTACATTACATATAGAAAAATCTTAGTATAAAGTGACATATCTTGAGTTGCGTAAGATAATTTTTTTCACCAAAAGTTGGGACTCAACCATCCATAGTCTATCCAATCCAATCCAATCATTAATGTGCAATCGTGAACTTGTGAGGAGCTTGAGAGGCCTCGTTATTTAATATCTGAATTATATCGATTGTATATATAATTGTGTTTACTGTCAAAATCAGATAACGATTAAATTTATACGCGATTTTAAGAATATGTGATACAACTTGATACAAATTAAGAAAACAGATTGGTATTGAAATTGACGATAAAAGAATAAATGCAAACCACACAAATTGGACAGCCTTGGCCTTCGAGTTCGATCACCCTCGAACCAAGAAATGCTTCAATTGTTGTATGAATAGAATAACAAGATGATAAGAATTAGAAATGACAGTATATTGCTTTGTGCTGCATATTGTAATGTCCCTTACAAATGATCAGACCCCCTTTTATAGTAGGGGAGTCATACTCTTGATACAATTCTATATAAGGTAAAAAAAATCTCATGATTTGCTAATTAATCGGCCTTTCCTTGATACGTGCCGGAATTTTTGCCGTAATCCCCAACCGATCGCGGATATTTCGACCTTCTGTTATTCGGCTCGGCAAATTTTTCTCGATCTTGTTTGGTCTCGATTTTGTTCGGTCCGAGGGTCACGAGCTCAACGATTTGACTTCGCCCCCTTGGTTCGAGATAACCCGAGATCGAGCTTTATCCTGTCACGCTTTAGTCTTGATTGGTCACATAATAGGCGAACCCGGTTTCGACCGTATACAGATAGTCCTCTTATTTTTCGGAGAAAAGATGACGAGAAACGATATGAACTTCCGAATCCCACTTCGATGGATCATGACGTGAGTGACAAACGGTTACTGAAACATCCGATCATGACGTAAGCGACAAATGGTTACTGAAATGTCCCGCCGGTCCAGTTACCAAGGCATTTAATGCCTGTCAGTTGTTGGTCGGCCATTACGGGTTTTGAACCGTCATTAGTAGATTATAAATACCCCAACTTTCATTCATTCAAACTTTACGTTCAAAGCTCCTTCTATTTGTGTTCTTCAAAAATCCCTTCGCTCTCCAACTTTTGTACCCAGATTTCTTGAACCTTTTGAAAACCACTAAGCGTACCTTCTTAATTTCCTCTTCTTCATCTCTGCACTAAAATGGCAAAAACTTCTAAGACTGTCCCACAAAAGGAGGCCGCTTCCTTAGCACCACCCGCCGACGACGGGACTATGGCGGAACCACACCTTGAAGAGTTCGTTCTTGCAGGGTGCCCCACTATTGCTGACTTCAAGGTAGAAAGAACTTCTTCGGTACCGGGTCGATGCAATCCGATCTCGAGATATATATGTACGATCACCGATGATCTCCTCTCCAAGGTCAAAGAGGATTACAACTGGGCCGACAAGCATGTAGTGGTGTTTTCGCCTGAGGAAGCAATTACTACCTATGTGGAGTGTTTTTTAAGTGTTTACACTTACCCCTTCACGTTGGGTCCCTTAGACACGATCATTATCGCCTTCTGCAAGAGGTACGAGGTGACCCTTGGTCAAATTCACCCCTCCTTCTGGAGGATAGTGATTCCTCTCCGCTTTTTTGTAAACAAAAGGGGTGTCCCTTCACCCTCGATCATCTTATGCGCCTGTACAGTCCCCAACTCTATCAAGGGGGATTAATCAAACTTGCTCGCTGGGCCAGTAGGGCCCCGTTCTCGAGTATAGATGAGGCTTGGGACCGAGGCTGGATGGGCCAATTCGTTCGAGTAAGGACTTCGGACTTGATCCTTGCCGAGGACATGCCATTTCTCGAGAAATGGAACATGAAGCATAAGTACAACTTCGCCTTAAAGATTTTATTTATTGTTTCTCCCCTTCTCTCCCTTCTTATCAGTGTTTTTATGGTGCAGCTGTGGCTCAGATGCCCGATGTCGTTCCCCAACTCAAGGGGTAAGTCGAGGACCTTATGTCACAGAGACCATATTCCGAGCGTGCTGATGTCGCCCAAACTCACACCACAAATATAGATAATGAGGCGGTCGAAGCAATAATAAAACCCAACGCAAGTCGGGGTTGAATCCTCAGGGAGTTAGAATTGGGATTAGGTATATGCTTAGTGTAATTATACGTTATGCCTTAGATTACACTTCCACATTCTTGTTTGTTGTATCTATTTCTACTTTAAACTATTGATTGCAATTATAAAACTAGAAGATAATATTTTTGGTTTTATTTGTTTTCCAAATGATAAAAGATCTAGGGTCGTGACTTCCACCTAGGTGGTTACCTAATGGGTTGTAAACTCTAGAAAAAGTTTGATTGGTCGGGGTTGTAATATAGCAATCACACGCAATTACCCACTTTATACCTCTCGGTAGTTTGAGTGATTTTTTCAATTTGGCTTTCTCAAGTCCAAATAGGTATTGCACAAAACAAGTGATAAATGCTCAAGTCGGGTCTTACTATCTCTAGATTTAACCATTTATAATTGGGGCTATCAATTTCTTGAGTTCGCCCCAAATTCTTGTTAGCCAAGTTTTTCTAGACTTATTCTCTCTTTCTCAAGTAGAGACTAAGTCAATTAGGTGTGAATCAATGTTTGCAACCATTAATTCTTGAAATCAAGCAAGAACTAGGCTAAATATCATTAACCCAATCACAAACAAGTCCTAAATCAAACACTCATTAAGTACCCACACTAGGGTTGGCCCACAATCCTATCTAGAAATTTAGCTACTCATGAAAAATGAATAAATACAAGAAGAAATTAAGATAGAATGCATAATAATTGATTAGGGAAAGAAAATTTAATGTTTAGAAACTAATCTAGTACAATATTACTCAAAACAATAAAGAAAAATGGCTCAGGTGTTCTCCCAAAATAAAACTTACCCTAAAAATGACAAAAAGTTCTATTTATACTAAGCTGAAAATATCTGATAAAAATGCCCTTGCGGAGGTTGTGCGGCCGTATAATTCTGAGTGCGCTCCGCACTCTGAGCTTGACTGGTCAATTGGGCCTTCTGCGGTCGCATAAAAGTGGGATGCGGTCGCACTACATCTAATTATGCGGTCCGCACATTTCTTAGTGCGACCGCACACTTGACTTGGGCTAGGACTTGAACCTTCTTATGCAGACCGCATAATTATGAATGCGGCCGCACAACTTCAATCAAGGCTCTCTGATTCTGGTCGTTTGCGGGCCGCATAATAGTGAGTGCGACCGCACTTGGCATCCTGCGGCCGCACAATAATGGTGCAGTCCGCATTTCTTCAACTTGCCCAAAATTTCAACTCTCCGAATCTCTCTTCTGCGGCCGCACCAAAATTATGCAGTCCGCATACTCTGAAGCTAATCTAACAGGGCTTCTTCATTGTTTGTGGCCGCACACAGTATTTTGTGGTCCGCACTGTAAGCATTTTTGCCTTGTTTTGGTCTTTGTCCAATTTTGACTCCTTTTTGAGTTGATTTTCACTTCGTTGGCTCGTCTCCCAATATTCCTGCACGAAAGCACGTTTTATTAGTTTCCTAGAATACCTTTAAGCATTTTTGAGCTAAAACGCAAGTAAAAGAGAGCAAATTAGCGATCAAAATCCCTTCTTATCAACTCCCCCAAACTTAAGCTTTTGCTTGTCCTCAAGCAATTAAGGCAATTCCCACCTCCACTAGAAAAAGGGATATTTCAGCTAGCCTAAGGTGAACCAATCACACATCAATTGGGACCAACAATTACCCACAACACGTATGAATTATCAACAATGCAATGATTTGACTTTTTGAGTACAATAGTTCTAATGTGACACTAGAGAATCTAGAGTTGACATTATTCATCAAGGAAGCTCGCTCTTCCATGTAGGTCATTGTGGATCCCAAACTCCTCCTCCTCTACTCTTCATTAGCATATCTCACTTTAGAATGCAACACTCGATTCAAGGATTGTGAAAAGCTCGCTCATCTCTCTCAAAAGAATGCCATAAGTCTGGCTCTAAGTACCATAAGCTTGCCCCTTAGGTAAATCACCACTAATGTAAGCTCACTCATCTTGAAATCATGTAGGGCTTTTGCGGGATGTAATGAAGGCTTTTGGACTAAGGTAGGACTTGTTGGAATATAATGGTTTCATCTTTCCTTAAGCACTCCATTTTCTCTTTGGCTCATACTTTGTCGACTCTTTGAGTTAATTCCTTTTTCCTCGGGGGAACTAGAGAGACGTAACGTCACTCTTTCTTGGTCATGACATTCATTTTTCTCCTTTTCTATTTACTCCATGCCCTTCATCATTATTTTCTTTGAATCCCTTCAACTTTCTACCTTATTCACTTTCTTTTTGGCATTTTTCTTTTTATTCTTTCTTTCTTTTCTTTGCCTTCCCTTTTCTTCCTTTCTTTCTCTTATTTGTACCTTTTTTCACTTTTAAACTCCTCGTCTCTCCCCCAAACTTATGTTTTTGCCAATTGTTTCTCAAGAATGCTAAGGAAAGATTGGGTGCCAAGAGAGGGTCATTACAAAACGGATAAAGGCTTGTAACGTGGTTATTGAAAGAAAGAAGGCTTAGGCTCAAATGGGTTGACTAGGGATATCACATTGGTAGACTATGGAAGATTTCAAAATTCAAATCGGATCAAGGAGAGCCTACAATCATTTCTCAAGCCAAGCTACACTTAGAATATTGCCTAGAAAAATATTCAGGGCAAGTTCTAGACTATTAGCACGGGAACTTGGACTTGCAATTCAATACCTCCCCTTTCACGCTGCTGAATTACAAAAGAGACCAGAGTCGAGGGCCCACGACAAACCTAGTTAAGATTGAGAATCACAAATGTCTCGACTGAACCACTCGATGACTGTTGAAGTCACCACAAGAGTCAAAAGGTCACAACTAGAGCTATTTTATGCCAACAACTTTGTTTTTAACCATAAGGTTGAAGGTAAATGTGTTGGCACCAAGTGAAGCATGCTTGAGACCCTTTTATTCATTATTACTTTATTTTCCTAAACATAAAAGAAAACAGACTCAATCCTTTAAGAAGGTTGACATGCCATCCATCGTTGGGAAGTGCCACCCGGTTCACACAAAATCCACCTTTGGAAAGAATCGTGGCATTAAGAAAACCAAAGGCTTATTGAACACTCTAACGTAAAAAGAAGCTAACAAATCAAAAAGAAACCACTAAAGTAAATAAAAAGTTATACTACTAAGAAAGACAAAGTAAAGAAGCTACGAAATAAACTACGGAAAGCAAGATAAATGAATATACAAACTGAAGTAAAATGAATATATACATAAGGGAGACTGAATATATACATCAAACGAATGGGAGAATATATACATACCAAAGAAAAAATAAATATAAAGGAAAAAATAGTATGAGAGTTATTACAGGCCACATGTCAATGCCAATCAATCAAAATAGACCACCCCCGAATAAAAATAAGCATTATCCCCAATGCTTAACAAAAATAAGAACAGGGAAGGGTAGATAGTTAAGATAATTCCCTATGTGGTCTCAGTCTGCATGGGATCCGCAACACCCTCTGTCTTCTCTAGCTGTATCTCATCATCACTTGGCTGAGGGGCAACAGGGTTGCTGAGCATCTGGATCATCTCCTCAGCGGTGTGGGCAGTCTCAACCGGCTCCTCAGATTGGCCGGTTGCTATATGTGATGCCTCTGGTGCTTCTGGTGCTGAAGGTGCTCCCTCCATAAGTAAGTCCAGTGGTAGATTTTCGACAGATGCAATTTTGGCAACCACTTTCCTCAACTTGTCCACTAACCTCTTCGATGCCTGAGACTTCTGCATCTTCTTTGTTTGCTTTCCCAACTCCTCGATGACCTCCCCATGCGCCACTAGAGTCTCCATAATGGTCTTCTGGTTGTCCAGAATCTTCTTCAATGTTTCCTCAATTGACAGAGGTACCTGTGGTGCTGCTGTGGCTGCTAACTATGCTGTAACAGCACTGGATATGTCAGACAGCTTTGAAGTAGCTGCCTGTATCCAGTTGTTGAGACTCGCTAATGTCTGGGAGACTCGCAGCGCAGTCTGTGGATAAGTGGATGAAGTTGGCACCGATAATGAAGTTGGTGGTCTAGAAGACGACAGTGGTGGCATGGCTGCTGTCCCGGTAGAAGGATCGGCTTCTATGGAAGACTCAGCAGCTGAATCAGTAACTACTACAGTTGGCTCCTCAGACTGGCTAGCGGAGGTAGTTGCCTTACCCTTGAACTTCGGGTTGTCAGCACCCTGCAGGTGGTACCATGAGAAAGGCTTCTTGGCTTTTACTTCTGTATCATATTGCCTCGGCTCCACCTTTTTATCTTTGATGTATTCTGTGAAGAAGTTTGGGTACGGGTATGATCGCTCATCTTTATGGACAGCTAATGTGATGTTGGTGGACATGATGGCACCAATATTAATCCGATACCCAGCCATAATTGAAGCCACCAGGACTGCACGGTGAAGTGGGAGGTTGTTCTCATTTAGGCACGGATCAATGCGGCTGCACACAAATGTTTTCCACCCTTTTGCTTCGAAATTTAGGGTGGCACGAACTATGGGAACCCCTGATGTAAGCCACGGAGGTGTTGATCCTTGAATAGCCAAAATCTCAGCTAGCCATGGGCAAGCTGCATCACCCATAGCCAGCTTTTCTAAGTATTGGGCTGCCTCCACTTCTTCAAATCCCACATAAGAGTTCAAAGCACAGGAGTCGAATCGGATTTTCATATTTCGCACTTTTGTCACCTTGGTACCCTTCTTAATGTGAGCCACATTGGCATAAAATTCTTTAACCAAGTGCTCATTTGCATCGAGGGCGCTTTGGGTGAACCATTTCCATCCTTTTCTCTCCTGGAACTGTCTGAGGATATTTGGGTTGGGCTTGTCCAAATCCTTCATCAAGAAATGTCGCTCAAGAGTAAGCGATCTCTGGGTTCACCACTCTCTAAGTCTGTTGAAGGCAGTCAAGCTGACAAATCTGTCTTCCCACATCTCCCTTTTCCTTGTCCTCTCTAAATCCCCCACTGTAGCATCACCCCCTCTACCATCGTCCAGGACATAATCATCATCATCGACATTGATTGGTATAGCCGGGGTATGTGAGGAAGAGGGCTCAGAATCTGGGCTACCCTCTTCCGAACCTTTAGAAGAACTAGCAACGAAAGATGACTCATCTACCAAGTGGAATCTACCCGGGACTTGTTGTGATTGGGCTTCCGGCTGTTCTTGCACGGAGTTACCCTTAGAAGATTCCCTAGATGGGAGATACTCACTAGTCTCGGAGGGTTCAGGAACTCTGTTGGCGATTTATTTCTTGCATATGGTCCTCTGAATGGTAAGTGGTAGGTTACTCTTGCCGCGGCCTCGGCCTCAGGAGGGTTTTGCCCTCCCTTTTGATGTATCTCCTCCACCACGTGATCTAACCAATATCTGCAATTCATAACAATAAGAATCAGTTAGAGTTCAGGTTCATAGGACACATATATATGCATGACAGTTGCAGGCAAGTTGTGGAAAAACAGAAGAGGCAGTGTGGACCGCACAAAAGTGAGTGCGGCCGCACAGCCAAAAATGCGGACCGCATAATTTTGAGTGCGGCCGCAAAGCTAAAAGTGCGGACCGTACAATTTGAGTGCGGCCGCACAACCCCAGGTTCAGAATACCGGGCTCTCTGATCATTCATCAGTGCGGACCGCACAATTTTGCTGCGGACCGCACAATTTCACTGCGGACCGCATATTTTTGAGTGCGGTCCGCACAATTCAAGCACACAGAAGCCCTAAGTTAAAGGACTGCGGACCGCACAAAAATGTGTGCGGCTGCACAATTTGAATTTTCATGGTCAGTAAACTAGGTTCATGCAATATTTTCACAATTTAGACATGGTTTGCACAAATTGACAAGCCTAGTGGTCTACCCAGTCCCTAATTAACACATACGAGGCTACCCATATGATTTTGAAGCACATATTAAGCACGTTTGACATTTATAGGCCTAAAAATAACTAAACTAATCAAAGAAAATAAGAACAAAAATTTAACATGGATTGAACATACCAGTAATGAATGATGCAGGTGAGAATCTAACTTGATGAAATGAGGGAAGATTTAGAGCTAATGGGGTATGCAATGTGCTTGCTTAGGGCTTGAGCTTTAGAGAGTGTAAAATATGAAAAGTTTTGAAAAGCCCTATTTATAGGTTGACCCGTCGGGCCCAGGACTTACCTGAGTCCGGTCGCACAATTTTGAGTGCGGTCCACACTCTTTACCTGTAACTAGGAAGACTTTATGCGATCCGCACAAGAATGAGTGTGGCCGCAAAATTTGTGCGGACCGCACAATTTTGTGTGCAACCGCAATTTGTTAAGGAAATTTGACAGGCCAAACTTTAGAGACCATGCATTTTTTATCTTCCAATTGTGCGACCGCAAACAGAATTGTGCGGCCGTAGAGTGATTGTGCGGTCCGCATAATTTTGGTGCGGTCCGCACTCTTGTGACACTTAGCCAATTTTTCTTGCACAGACCCTGCAATGCACACCCATTCCTACATACACTTCATAACTAGTTAGCACAAAACAAAGCTATCTAACAAAGAAGAAAAACAAGAAAAAGAAAAAGATGAATGGGTTGCCTCCCAAGAAGCGCCTGATTTAATGTCGCGGCACTAAGTAGATTACCAATCATTTAAAATGAAGAACGCCACAATGTGGCCATCATCAAGCTTACCAAGATAATGTTTAACCCGGTGCCTATTGACTCTAAACACCTCATCATTCTTATTTTTCAAATCTAGAGCACCAAAGGGGGTTATATTCACCACTTCAAAAGGGCCACTCCATTTTGACTTCAACTTGCCCAGAAACATCCGTAACCGAAAATTCAATAATAGCACAAGATCACCCTCTTTAAATTCCTTGTTGTGGATGTAATTGTCATGGAGGTACTTCATCTTCTCCTTGTAAAGAGATGAGCTTGTGTAGGCATGATACCGGAACTCATCAAGCTCATTCAATTGCGACATCCTTAGATTTGCCGCGATATCCCATTCAAGGTTCAACTTCTTCAAAGCCCACATGGCCTTATGCTCAAGTTCTACCGGAAGATGGCATGCCTTCCCGAACACTAACTAGTATGGAGACATCCCGATCGGTATTTTGTAGGCCATTCTATAAGCCCAAAGAGCATCATCAAGTTTTCTTGACCAATCCGTCTGGTTGGCATTGACTATCTTTGACAAAATACTCTTTATCTCCCGGTTGAAGACTTCAACTTGTTTTCTTGCTTGAGGATGGTAGGGGGTTGATACTTTATGAGTGACACCATACTTTGTGAGTAAGGTATCAAAAGCCTTGTTGCAAAAATGTGAATCCCCATCACTAATAATGGCTCTTGGGGTACCAAACCTCGTGAAGATGTTCTTTTTCAAGAATGCCACCACGCTCCTTGCTTCATTGTTGGGCAAAGAAATGGCCTCAACCCATTTAGATACATAATCCACCGCAACTAGAATGTAGGTGTTCCCATAAGAGCTAACAAATGGACCCATAAAATCAATACCCCACACATTGAAGATATCTATCTCCAAAATGGTGGTGAGAGGCATTTCATTCTTCTTTGAGATGGGACCGGCCCTTTGGCATTCATCACACCGCTTGACAAGCTAACTAGCATCCTTGTAGAGGGTAGGCCAATAGAATCCACAACTCAAATTTTTTTTTGCCATTCTTGATCCACCATGGTGACCACCATACGGTGAAGAGTGGCAAGCCTCAAGAATACCTATTTGTTCTTCCTCCGGCACACATTGTCGGATCACACCATCAGTACATATTCGAAAAAGATACGGCTCATCCCAATAATAGTCAAGGCAATCCCGTTTGAGCTTCTTCCTTTGGTTTGAAGAGAAGTCATTCGGTACGGTGCCACTCACAAGATAGTTTTCTAAGTCGGCGAACCATGGCATCCCGGTCATTGAAACGGCTAGGAGTTGCTCGTCGAGAAATGAATCATTGATCTCAAGGCCATCATGTGGCCTCCCCTCCTCCTCCAATCGGGACAAGTGGTCCGCCACTTGATTCTCGCTACCCTTTCGGTCTTGAATCTCTAGATCAAACTCTTACAATAGAAGCACCCACCACATCAACCTTGCCTTAGAATCTTTCTTGCTCATCAAATACCGAAGCACCGCGTGTTCGGTGTGAACAATCACCTTTGTACCTATCTAGTACGGGCAGAACTTCTCCATAGTAAAGACAATAGCAAGGAGCTCTTTTTCAGTCATTGTATAGTTGACTTGGGCATCATTCATGGTCTTGCTTACATAATAGACCGGATGGACGATTTTGTTGATACGTTTCCCCAACACCGCTCCAACCGCCACATCACTTGCGTCACACATGAGCTCAAACGGCAAGCTCAAATCCGATGCGGTAATAATAGGAGTATTAGTCAACTTGAACTTAAGCAACTCAAATGCCTTCATGCAATCTTCATTGAAATAGAACTTGGCATCCTTCTCCAAAAGTTTACACAAATGGTTCACCACTTTGGAAAAATCTTTGATGAATCGGCGATATAACCCCGCATGACCCAATAAGCTCCTCACTCCCTTCACGGATGTAGGGGGAGGGAGTTTGGAGATCACTTCAATTTTGGCTTTATCAACCTCAATACCATACTTTGAAATCTTGTGACCGAGGACAATGCCTTCCTCGACCATGAAGTGACATTTCTCCCAATTCAAAACCAAGTTAGTTTCCTCACATCTTGCCAATACCTTGTCCAAGTTGTTCAAGCAATCATCCAAAGAATTCCCAACGACAGAGAAATCATTCATGAAGACCTCAAGAATATCTTCCACCATATTGGTGAAAATAACCATCATACACCGTTGAAAAGTCGTCGGTGCATTAAATAACCCAAATGGAATCCTCGAGAATGCAAAGGTACCATATGGACAAATGAAAGTGATCTTCTCTTGGTCCTCAGGAGCAATAAGAATCTGATTGTAGCCGTAGTATCCATCCAGGAAGCAATAAAAAGCACGTCTGGCAAACCTATCCAACATTTGATCAAGAAATTGAAGCAGAAAATGATCTTTCCAAGTGACTTTGTTGAGCTTCCTATAGTCCATGCACACTCTCCACCCGGTGACAGTTCTTTTGGGGATCAATTCATTCTTGTAATTTATTATCACAGTCATGCCCTCTTTCTTTAGGATACATTGCACCGGAGAAGTCAATGAGCTATCGAAAATAGGGTAAACAACCCCGACATCCAACCACTTTATGATCTCCTTCTTGACCACCTCTTGCATTGCTTCATTTAGCCTCCTTTGACATTCAACAGAGAGTTTGGCACCCTCCTCCAATATAATCTTGTGCATGCAAAAGGCAGGAATTATGCCCCGGATATCCGCCAAGGTCCATCTGATTCCTCTTTTCCTCCTTTGTAGCACCTCCAATGTGGACTCTACCTGCATTTTAGTCAAACAAGAAGAAAGGATAACCGGTAAAGTAGAAGAAGGGCCAAGGAATTCGTACCTGAGATACGGAGGCAATGGCTTTAACTCCAAAGTGGGAGGCTCCACGATTGAGGGATTTGTTGGAGGAGTCTTCCGGTTTTCAAGATCCAAAGATAGCTTGCGGGGCTCATAAGTGTACGACCCCATCCCTTGCAATGCATTCACACACTCCACATAGCCTTCTTTTTCCTCATCATCATCAAGGTTGAGCAATACGGCTTCCAAATTATCCTTAACATTCATTTTGGCACTAGCATCATCAACAATTACTTCGGTCACTAAATCTACGAATGAACAAACTTCGTTGCTATTTGGTTGCCTCATCGATTTGCACACATGGAAAATCACCTTTTCGTTACCTACCCAGAAAGTGAGCTCACCGGCTTCCACATCAACAAGAGCCTTCTCTGTAGCAAGAAAAGGTTTACCCAAGATAATAGGCACCTCGCAGTCAACCTCACAATCAAGGATCACAAAGTCCGCTGAAAGGATGAACTTATCAACACAGACTAACATATCATCAATAATTCCCAATGGCCTCTTCATAGTCCGATACGCCATTTGAAACCTCATGATGTGGGTCTTGGTTGCCTAATTCCCAAAGTTTTGAACACAGAGTAGGGCATCAAGTTGATACTTGCCCCCAAATCACATAAAGCTTTGGCAAAGTCGGCGCTCCCAATAGTGCAGGGGATTGTGAAAGCACCCGGATCTTCCAATTTCGGAGCCATTGAGTGCACAATAGCACTCACTTGATGTGTCATCTTGATAGTTTCATAATTCATCGACCTCTTCTTGGTGACCAAGTCCTTCATGAACTTTGCATAACCGCGCATGTGTTCCAATGCCTCAACCAATAGTACATTGATAGACAAAATCTTCATCATGTAAATAAACTTTTTGAATTGGTTCTAACTATTTTGCTTTGCAAGCCTTTGAGGGTATGGAGGATGAGGCCTTGACATTGGTACCTTAGACTTTGGCACTATCGGTTCCGGTATGTCAATCACGTGCTCCCTAGACGGGTTCACCTCTTCTTGCGTCTCCTCCACATTTTCATCAATATCAATTCTCACTTCATCATTAGCTTGAACCACATTGCTTGGAATTTCATCTTCTTGAACCACAACATCATCATCCACAATTCTTCTTTGATTTGAGGTCGTTGCATCTCCACCTTTTTCCACTTCTCGTAGTCACGGCCATAGCATGTCCCGTATTATTCCCACCCTTTGGGTTCACCACCGTATCACTTGGTAGTGCCCCCTTAGGACGAGTGTTCAATGCTTGTGAGATTTGGCCGAGTTGAACCTCTAAATTACGGATTGAAGTGTTGTGGGAGGCTAATTGAGCATCGGAGTCGACATTTTTCTCCATCATTTGTTTGAACATATTTTCAATCTGTCCCATCTCATTGTTAGAAGAGATCGAGCCTTGAGAAAGATGGGGAGGTGGATTGCTCAGTTGTTGGAACATCGGGGGATTTTGAAAGCCCGAACCCCGGTTGTTGTTGTTATTCCACCCTCCTTGATTACCTCCCCAATTACTTTGATTGTTGCCACCCCAATTGCCTTGGTTTTCTTGATTATTCCAATTGCCTTGATTATTGTTATTTCCCCAATTGCCTTGACTGATGTTTCCACCACTTCAATTGCCTTGGTGGCCTTGGTTGTTACAATTTACTTGATTTTCTTGTGATCTTCATTGTTGTTGATTGTGAGCATTGTTTCTTTGACCTTGATAATTGTTGACGTATTGTACTTATTCTTCTTGCTCATCATATGAATCACCTTGGTCATACCCACTATCATCTTGCATGAATTGTTTCGGACGGCTTTGCCCTTGTTGACCTTTTTGCCATCTCTTGTTCATCATCATATTTACGCCTTCCATCGCATTCACTTGTTTCGGCCCTTGAACTTGTTGCAGCTGAGCTTTTGTGAATTGGTTCATTGTGGTTGTTAACTCTACGATAGCTTGCCCATGATCATGTAGTTCCTTGTGTAGGTGAATAACATTGAGGTCACCTTGCGGAACATTGGCCCTACTTTACCATGCCGATGAGGTATCCGCCATCTCATCTACAATTTCACAAGCTTCGGCATAAGGTGTGTTCATGAAGTTCCCACCGACGAGTTGATTTACCACACATTGATTTGTTGTGTTGATCCCCCTATAGAAGATTTGTTGGATCATGGCCTCGGTCATATCATTATTCAGGAACTTTTTAACCATGGTACGATATCTTTCCCAAATCTCGTACAATGGCTCATTAGGCTCTTGCTTAAACGCTAGAATTTCACCCCGTAGTGTAGCCATGTGCCCCGGAGAGAAGAATTTGGCAATGAATGTTTTGGCAAACTCATCCCATGTATGGATGGAATGATTGGGCAATCTCTCTAGCCAGTCCAATGCTTTTCCCCGTAAAGAAAAGGGAAATAGCCTCAACCTCAGCGCGTCCTCAGTAACATTGGTTTGCTTGCTCCCCCAACAAGTATCGACAAACCCCTTGAGATGCTTGTAAGCATTTTGATTTGGAGCCCCAGTGAAGAATCCTCGTTGCTCAAGTAGTGTAAGCATCACGTTGGTGATTTGGAAGTTGCTCGCCCTAATGCGGGGTGGGACTATAGCACTTGCATAACCCTCATTTGGCAACACCCGGTGCACTGCCACTCTTGGTGGAGGTGGGGGAGGGACGGAAACATTATCTTGAGGCAGTCGGCCTCGCCTATTTGCATGAAGTTCGGGAAGAACCTCACCTCCTTGATCATCGTCCACTTCCTCCCCCAATGGAAAATTACCAATGGGCTAGTTGTTGAGAGCCATTCTCGTACCTATTAGCAATTCAAAAGCAAAATTAGTGACACAAAAGGAAAAGAAGACAAATCACACAAAAACCTAGATATATAGCTAAATCCGTTTAACTCTCCGGCAACGGCACCAAAAATTGATGTCGCCTAAACTCACTCCACAAATATAGGTAATGAGGCGGTCGAAGCAATAATAAAACCCAACGCAAGTCGGGGTCGAATCCTCAGGGAGTTAGAATTGGGATTAGGTATATGCTTAATGTAATTGTACAATATGCCTTAAATAACACTTCCACATTCTTGTTTGTTGTTTCTACTTCTACTTTAAACTATTGATTGCAATTATAAAACTAGAAGATAATATTTTTGGTTTTGGTTATTTTCCAAATGATAAAAGAACTAGGGTCGTGACTTCCACCTAAGTGGTTACCTGATGGGTTGTAAACTCTAGGGCAAGTTTGATTGGTCCGGATTGTACTATAGTAATCACACGCAATTACCCACTCTATACCTCTCGGTAGTTTGAGTGATTTTGCCTGATTTGGCTTTCTCAAGTCCAAATGGGTATTGCAAAAAACAAGTGATAAATGCTCAAGTCGGGTCTTACTATCTCTAGATTCAACCCTTTAATTGGGGCTATCAATTTCTTGAGTTCGCCCCAAATTCTTGTTAGCCAAGTTTTTCTAGACTTAGTCTTTCTTTCTCAAGTAGAGACTAAGTCAATTAGGCGTGAATCAATATTTGCAACCATTAATTCTTTAAATCAAGCAAGAACTAGGCTAAATATCACTAACCCAATCACAAACAAGTCCTAAATCAAACACCCATTAAGTACCCATACTAGGGTTGGGCCACAACCCTAGCTAAAAATTTAGCTACTCATGAAAAATGAAGAAATACAAGAAGAAATTAAGATAGAATGCATAATAATTGAATAGGAAAAGAAAACCTAATGTTTAGAAGCTATTCTAGTACAATATTACTCAAAACAATAAAGAAAAATGACTTAGGTTCTCTCCCAAAACGAAACTTACCCTAAAAATGATAAAAAATCTATTTATACTAAGCTGAAAATATCTGACAAAATATCCCCTATGGAGGTTGTGCGACCGCATAATTCTGAGTGCGCTACGCACTTTGAGCTTGACTGGTCAACTGGGCCTTCTGCGGTCACATAAAAGTGGGATGCGTCCGCACTACATCTAATTGTACGGTCCATACATTTCTGAGTGCGGCCGCACACTTGACCTGGGCTGGGACTTGGACCTTATTATGCGGTCCGCACAACTGCAATCAAGGCTCTCTGATTCTTGTCATTTGCGGGCCGCATAATAGTGAGTACGACTGCACTTGGCATCATGCGGTCGCGCAATAATGGTGCAGTCCGCATTTCTTCAACTTGCCCAAAATTCCAACTCTCTGAATCTCTCTTCTGTGGCCGCACCAAAATTATGTGGTCCGCATACTCTACAACTAATCTGACAGGGATTCTTTATTGTTTGCAGCCACACACAGTATTGTGCGGTCCGCATTATAAGCATTTTTGCCTTGTTTTGGTCTTTGTCCAATTTTAACTCGTTTTTAAGTTGATTTTCACTTCTTTGGCTCGTCTCCCAATATTCCTGCACGAAAGCACATTTTATTAGTTCCCGGGAATACCTTTAAGTATTTTTGAGCTAAAATGCAAGTAAAAGAGAGCAAATTAGCGGTCAAAATCCCTACTTATCATGTGCATAGATGTAACTGTCGAAGGGTTAGTGGGAGGCCCGTAATCATGGTAAGTTTTCTTTTCTGATTCAATAATGTTTGACTTTCTCCTTGCGCTATCGAATTCTTATCGGTTCTATTTTCTTTTATAGGTCTCCCTAAGTATATTGCTATGAGGCCTTCATCTGGTGATGAGGATGTGCCTCTCGAGTTCCCTGCCCCGAGTCAGGGTGATGATAAGAAAGGTAAAAGGGCCCCGAGATCCCCGAACTCGGAGAAGTAGAGACCAAAAAAGAGGCAAATGCGCAAACCCAAAGAAAACATTGGCGCCCTCCCATCGGACTCAATTCGCCGACTGAGGGATGAATCTGAAGAAGAAGAAGAAGACAATTTCGAGCTCGTGGCTCGGGTACGAACTGCTTTGCCTCAAGCCGGGGAAGCTGTTGAGAAGGCATTGGTTGAGATCTCCGAACCGGAATGGGGTGCGACTACTTTGCCCCAAGCTATGGGAGTCGAGAGGGAGACCGGGGCCAACACTTCTCGAGCAGAGGAAGGTGCCCCGAAAGATGCGCTTGGGGTGACTGACCTTACTGGGTCTTCTCAATTCTCAGATGCCATGATCCATGAGGCTGGTATGCTAGAAGGTCGTTCTTACGAGGGGCCTCAGGGGGTGACAGATATCCACAATGTCTTGGATGGGTTAGAATCCACTGCCTCAGAGGACATCACTAGGCTTGGTGACTTTCTGCTGCCAAATAAGATTCCATCATCGGGGGCCAGTGGATATTCTTCGAGCCCAAAGTTGGTGGATCGATTCCCGGCCCCGAGCATTAACCCTGACCTAAGGCGGTCAATAATTTTCTCTATCCCAGAGGATGCCCGGGTTTTCTCTGCCCCCGTGGGGGTCTCTAGCTACCTTCGGTGCTTGGTGACCGAAGAGGACCAGGTCGTGATGGTAGCAGTAGAAGCGCCCTACCTATTCAATAAAGCTCAACATGCTTTGAATTGGGTAACTTCAAGTGTCCCTTTATTATGTATTTTAAACTTGAAGTTGCAAATAATCCTAACACATTTCTTTATGCTTGAACGCCTCGGTACTGCACCATGAGACTTTCCTCCGATACCGGGAGGAGTTAGCCCAATACGAGGCTGAGGTTCAGGAGCTTACTGAGAAGAGGGACACTTATAAGCTTCTGAATGAGAAACTTCAGGCCGAGTTAGAAGCGGCTCGGAATGAGTATGCCGAGTGGGCCGAGTAGGTAAATCGAGTAATTGAAGATAGTGACCACGAACTGGACTCAGTGACTAATGATCTGATCCTGCAGGTTTGACAAAGCTTGAACAAATCGGGCAGCTCCAGGCGCAGGTAGACACGATACAAGCTGAGGCCGAAGAGTTCAAGAAAAATATGGATCTCATAACCTCGGAAAAGGAAGCTGTCCAAGCATAACTGGCGTCGGCCGAGGCCCAGCTTCGGGTTGCAAAAGCGAAAACCTTGGTGCAGGCTAAGAAGATCTAGGAGCTCCAATCTGAGCTAAACTCGGCCATTTCTGGTTAAGAGAGTCTGGCCAAGGAACTCGAGGCGGCCATATCAGAGGTGTTTGTGGCCGAGACCAAGGCTGATGCTAAAGTGGCCCTATTCAAGGTTGATGTCGAGGCTATTCAGGCGTAGGCCAAAAGCATGGTAGAGCATGCAAGGTGGCAAGATCGAAGGGAAGCCCTCGAGGGAGTCCGTGCTTAGAGTTTCGACATACTGGCGGAAATCGAAAATGTCAAAATAGAAGAAGCTAGGGCCCAGAAGATGGCTTTTCCCAAGGAAGATTCCGAGAGCTTAACCGAATCTGAAGGCGGGGAAGATCCCGAGGATGAAGACGCTGCCCCCCATGAGGACCAGGCCACCTAAGCCTTTAGATGCTTTTGTAAAAAGATTATATATATATATATATATATATATATATATATATATATATATATATATATATATATAAGGCTTTCTTTCCCTTTAGGCTTTCAAATTTTCCCTTTGCTCTATTACTTGTATTCATGAAGGCCGGAATGCCTTAGCATAAAATAACTTAGGTTATGTTCGAAAGTTCAAACAAACCTTACCTTTACATTACTCTATTTTAAGGCGTTTTGGGGGTTCGGTGTTATCAGAAACCTTTTCCAAAAGTAGGTAGCCTAGATTATAGTTTGCAGAGGGTAGCCTTTAGAACCGGTTATGAAAAAGTTTCTTTTTTGAAGGCCTAGTTTTTGTTACGGGTTTCGGATGTCTCTGAGCCGTGTTAATATGGTCGTAGCCTTTTAGTTCAGGAGCTGCCCATTGGACTTGCTTTCCCGAGCTATCCGGGCTTGCCCAAGATAACAGTCCCCGATTGGGGTTGCCGTGGCCTTCAAAAATCGGAGGGTTGCCTAATAGGTCTTATACCCCCGAAGCCCAGTGACTTGGGTCGTTCGAGTTTGTTTTTGGACGGCAGTCCCTGAGTGAGAGAGTGATCATTCATACTCCGGTCATAAGCGACCCTTGAGCTCGTTACCTTTAGGAGATCGGAAGTACGAAATTCTTTAAGGGATATAAAGAGGAAAATTTTAAAACTTAAGATGATCGCAAGGAAAGTACTTCTCTTTATTCTTGTGTAAAACAACTACATGCGTACATGTTTTATGTCAGGGTCGAGCAATCTATATGGGCACCGATTGTTTGACCATTTGGCCCATACAATAAATCCTACCTATCGAGACCCTTCCTTTACGAAGTAATTTCCTCGCTAAAGTTGATATCCGAAGGTAATGCATATCCGAGGGTAATACCCCATAATATTCGAGGTTGATTATAGAGGGAACCTCGGATACTGTTAATGTGATCTTCAACCCCAATTCATAATCGATCTTTGATTCTAAGTTAGCACGATCCATTGTTGCCTCGTTAAAAACCTTGCCAAAACCCATTTGGGACAAAATCGGTCTAAGGAAAAAAGAGCGTAACACATGCTTTCAGACATAAAACTTTGTGTCGCTTCTTGTCGATCACCTGCAAGTGTTAGTCCGAAATAAAAGGAAATGAATAGGGTCATACCTTAGCAGTAATATCATTTTAGGTGAGTTACATTCCAATTGCTCGGTAGTTGTTCTCCATTCATGATTCCGAGCTTATCAGATCCTTTCCCGGTGATCTCGAGAATCTGGTACGGTCCTTCCCAGTGTGGACCCAACTTCCCTTCATTTGGATTCCAGGTGTTTAGTGTGACCTTCCTTAGTACTAAGTCCCCGATATTGAAGTATCGAAGGTTGGATCTTCGATTGTAATACCTCTCAATTTTTTACTTTTGGGCAGCCAATCGAATGAGGCGGCTTCATGCCTTTCATCCAATAGCTCCAAGCTTGTATTCATGGCCTCGTCATTTGATTCCTTTGTTGCATATCGGAATCTGATACTTGGCTTCCTGACTTCATCCGGTATTAGGGCTTCGGCGCCATAAACTAATGAGAACGGAGTAGCCCCGGTACTGGACTTCGCAGTCGTGCGGTATGCCCAAAGGACTTCGGGCAGGATTTCCTTACATTTCCCTTTGGCGCCGGTTAACCTTTTATTGAGGTTTTGGATTATAGTTTTGTTGGTCGATTCGGCTTTCCCGTTCCCGCTAGGGTGATAAGGTGTCGATAAGATTCTTTTGACCTTATGATCTTCGAGGAACTTTATCACTTTGTTGCCGATAAACTGTTTCCCGTTGTCACACTCAATTTCGGATGGCATCCCGAACCGACATATGATGTGGTCCCAAATGAAATCGATGACTTCCTTCTCCCTAACTTTCTCGTATGCCTAAGCTTTAACCCACTTAGAAAAATAGTCAGTCATAAATAAGATAAATTGAGCCTTACCCAATGCCCATGGAAGAGGGCCGACGATGCCCATTCCCCACTTCATGAATGGCCATGGTGACAAGACCGAATGCAACAGTTCCCCGAGTTGGTGAATCATTGGAGCATATCTTTGGCATTTGTCACATTTTTGGACGAACTCCTTCGCATCTTTTTCCATGTCGATCCAGTAATAGACGACTCCAATCACCTTTTGAACCAATGAATCGGCGCCTGAATGATTTCCGCAAGTGCCCTCGTAAACTTTCCTCAGAACATACTCGGTATCTCCCGGTCCCAGACATATTGCTAGCAGGCCATCGAACATTCTTCAGAACAAGGTTGCGTCCTCGGACAAGCTGAATCGGGCTGCCTTTGTGCGCATGGCCCTCGATTCTTTTGCATAT
The DNA here is from genome assembly GCF_000715075.1 of Nicotiana tabacum. Lineage (NCBI taxonomy): Eukaryota > Viridiplantae > Streptophyta > Magnoliopsida > Solanales > Solanaceae > Nicotiana > Nicotiana tabacum. The sequence continues at coordinate 26,937,691 of NC_134083.1, forward strand.
GAGGGAAGTTTCCGGTCTTCAAATACTCTACGTATTTATTTTTCCAATCCCAGGTTAAGCTTATGGAGTTTATCTCGGCGTGACCTTCTTCTTCTATTGACCTCATGAACTGTACAACTTCCCCCAAGTTGAGCTCGTCGTCTTCGACCGACGACCCTAAGTTTGCAAGGGCATCAGCCTCACTATTTTGATCTCGAGGTACATGTTGCAAAGTCCATTCTTTAAACCGATGTAACGTTACCTGCAACTTATCTAGGTACATTTGCATTCGTTCTTCTCTGACTTCAAACATTCCGTTAACTTGATTCACCACAAGGAGGGAGTCACACTTAGCTTCGATCACCTCCGCCCCCAAGCTTTTGGCCAGTTTGAGACCTGCAATCATGGACTCATATTCAGCCTCGTTGTTAGTCAATTTCACAGTTCTAATGGATTGCCTAACTATATTGCATGTGGGTGGCTTCAGTACGATGCCAAGTTCGGACCCCTTTGCGTTCGATACACCATCCGTAAAGAGGGCCCAGATTCCCAAAGACATCCCGGAGTTTACCAACAACTCTCTTTCGACCTCGGGTATTATAGCCGGCGTGAAGTCAGCCACGAAATCTGCCAAAATTTGAGACTTAATGGTTGTCCGCGGTCGATATTCAATATCGTGCCAGCTGATTTCCACGACCCATTTGGCCAATCATCCCGAGAGTTCGGGTTTATGCATTATATTTCATAATGGGTAAGTTATCACAACACATATATGGTGGCATTGAAAGTATGGTTTCAGTTTCCTGGAGGCGCTTTGCAAAGCAAGCGCCAATTTTTCTAGGTGGGGATATCTAATTTCGGCCTCACCCAAGGTCCGGCTAACATAATAAATCGGAAATTGCATACCTTGTTCTTCCCGAACTAGGACTCCACTTACTACTATCTCCGATATTGCTAAATACAAGTATAGTTGTTCGTCTTCCCTCGGTGTGTGAAGTAGTGGTGGGCTCAATAAATATCACTTAAGTTCTCCAAGGCCCGTTGGCATTCCGGGGTCCATGTGAAGTTGTTTTTCTTCTTTAGCAACGAGAAAAATCGATGACTCTTATCGGAGGACCTCGAGATGAATCGCCCCAAGGCGTCTATTTGCCCGGTTAGCCTTTGCACAGCCTTCACGTTGTCCACTATCGCGATATCCTCGATAGCTTTGATCTTGTCGTGGTTGATCTCGATTCCTCGGTTGGATACCATGAATCCGAGAAATTTACCTGATCCGACTCCGAACGCGCATTTTTTCGGATTCAACTTCATGTTGTACTTCTTCAATATACTAAAGGTTTCCTGCAAATGCTTTAAATGGTCCTCTGCTCGCAGGGACTTAACTAACATATCGTCAATGTAAACTTCCATATATTTGTTCTTTGAACATCCGGTTTACTAGGCGTTGGTAAGTGGCACCCGCATTTTTAATCTAAATGACATTACGTTATAGCAATACGTGCCATACTTAGTGATGAAGGAGGTTTTTTCCTGATCATTTGGGTTCATTCGTATTTAGTTATACCCGGAGTAGGCATCGAGAAAACTAAGGATCTCGTGGCCGGCCGTGGTATCAATCATGCGATCGATGTTAGGCAAAAGGGAAAGAGTCCTTGGGGCACGCCTTATTTAAGTCCTTGTAATTCACACACATTCTTAGTTTGTTCCCTTTTTTAGGGACTACTATTATGTTTGCTAGCCATTCCGGGTATTTGACTTCCCGGGTGAACTCTATTTTAAGGAGTTTAGTTACCTCGTCCTTGATGAAGGCATGCTTGATCTCGGACTGTGGTCTCCTCTTCTGCTTCACCGGATGGAATTTTGGGTCCAGGCTCAGTTTATGAGTGGTAATATCTGGTGGGATCCATGTCATGTCGATATGGGACCAAGAAAAATAATACATGTTAGCTATAAGAAATTGAATGAGTTTTTTCCTAAGCTCGGGAGTTAACCCCGTGCTCAGGCATACCTTTCGATTGGGTAGATGTTCGATCAGTATGACCTACTCCAGCTCTTCGACCGTTGATTTTGTAGTGTCGGAATCATTAGGGACTATGAAGGATCGAGGAACCCCATAATCACCGTCTTTGTCAGTCCCCTGCTTGTCCAGTTGGGTCGAGGTCGACATCGGTGATTGCTATTTGGCTTCCTGTTTTGCTTTCGAATCTGACCCCTCTGTAGATGAGAGTGTTGCTATTGGAATTACTTCATCGACGGCAAACATTTTCTTCGCGGTGGGATACTCCCCGTAGATCGTTTAATCCCCTCTGGTGTTGGGAATTTTAACACCTAGTGAAAGGTCGAGGACGCAACCCTCATATTGTGAATCCGTGGCCTCCCGAACAGGGCGTTATATCTCATGTCCCCTTCGGTCACGTAAAACTTGATCTCCTTATCGGGTAAAAGCTGCATCGACCGCTCTTGCCACTCTATAGTAGTGTAGGGTTGGCCCCGATCATTTAGCACTCGGTCTGCAAGCACGATTTGGTCCTGTAGGCCGAGTTGTTCTACGATCCTCGATCAGATGATGTTGGCTGAACTACTAGATCAATTAACACACGTTTAACTCGAGTTTTATTCATGAGTACAAATATTACCAATGCATCATTATGGGGCTGCATGATTCCTTTTGTATCCTTGTTGTTGAAAGATAGAGTTCCTTCTGGTATGTAATCTCGAGTCCGTTTCTCCCTCGTGATTGATACTTTGGTGCGCTTTAACATCAGACCTTGGGGAACATCGACCCCTCCGATGATCATATGAATGACATGTTGAGGTTATTCTTGCTCGTTTTGTTTATTGGAGTCACTGTTTCTAAAATGATTCTTGGCTTGGTCACTTAGAAACTCCCAAAAGTACCTATTGTTGAATAACCGGGCTACTTCTTCTCTCAATTGTCGACAATCTTCCGTTCTGTGGCTATAGGTGCCATGATATTTGCACATTTTGTTGGAATCTCTTTGGGTTGGATAAGTATGTAAAGGTCGAGGACATTTGGTATCTTTGATGCGTCTGATAGCCGATACGATGGCGGCTGCATCAAAGTGCCATGATATTTGCACATTTGATAATCGTGGTGCTTTTTTAGATCCGATAGGCTTGTCAAAGTCGTTCTTGCTCATGAGCCCTCGAGAGCTCTGGCCTCGATCACTTCTCCTTTCACTTCGTACAGGATTTCGCCCAGATCCGCTGCTCCTACAATCTCCATTGTATGGCTGGTACCGATCTCTGTTTAATCTCGATTCTCGGTCACTGTCCCTCTTGATTATATCAACGGGTATAATAGGATAAACAGACCCGGAAGGAGCCCTTAGTTGGCCATCTTCGACCCTGATCTTCGATTGATATCGATTATGCACATCGGCCCAAGTAAAAGCTGGGTATTCAATCAAATTTTGTTTCAACTGCTGCGAAGCCACTGAGCTTCGAACATTGAGTCCTTGGGTGAAAGCTTGAACGATCCAATCATCGGCGACCGGTGGCAGGTTCATTCGTTCCATTTGGAATCGAGACATAAATTCTCTGAGCATTTCGTTATCCTTCTGCCTTACGTTGAAAAGGTACGACTTTCTAGCTTCAACCCTGATGGCCCCAACGTGTGCTTTTACAAAAGAATCTGCAAGCATAGCAAATGAGTCAATAGAATTAGGTGGTAAATTGTGGTACCATATCATAACTCCCTTCGACAGGGTTTCTCCAACTTACTTTAGCAAGACAGATTCGATCTCGTTATCCTCTAGATCGTTCCCTTTGATAGCACATGTGTAAGAGGTGACATGCTCGTTCGAGTCTGTCGTTCCATTGTATTTAGGAATCTCGGGCATGTGGAACTTCTTGGGATTCGGTTTGGGAGCGGCGCTGGAGGGGAAAGGTTTTTGCATGAACTTTTTGAAATCCAAACCCTTCAATATTGGCGGTGCCCCCAGGATTTGATCGACCCTGGAGTTGTAAGTTTTCACCTTCTTGTCGTTTGCCTCGATCTTCTTTTCCCCCGACTCAATTCGTATTGTCAGTTCTTCGAACATTTTCATGATTGCAGGATCAGCCCCCGATTTTTTCTCGCTCGATTTCCTTGAAGCTGATTCGACCTTGTGAACAACTTCCTGGGACGGTTCGGGCTCGATCCTGCTCGGTGGGTGATTCTAGTTTTGAAGCTGGGCTATTGCTGCCTGTTGAGCCTGCAACATTTCGAAGATCACCCGCAGGCTAATCCTGCCCTCTTCGTTGCCATGTGTGCTTTGAGCGGCTGATCGAACATCCCTACGGATGCTGCCCTCGGGATCAATGACCAAATTTGCGTTGATGGCTACATGCGAGCTGACGTCGATTGGATCTATAACAGGGACTCCATCAGGGCCAACCGGAGGTACGCCTTTCCCTGTAGGGGTGCTGACTGAGAGTTTAACATTTTGGTCTTGGAATCAAAGATACTCCAAAGGACAAGTGTAAAATAGTGTGTGTTATGAAAGTTTGTACCATATAATCACTATTATCCTTAGCCCCACAGTGGGCGCCAAACTGTTTACCCTCAAAATCGGATAACAATTGAATTTATATGCGGTTTTAAGAATACTTGATACAACTTGATACAAATTAAGAAAACAGATTGGTATTGAAATTGACGATAAAAGAATAAATGCAAACTATACGAAACGGACAACCTTGGCCTTCGAGTTCGATCACCCTCGAACCAAGAAATGATTCAACTTATGTATGAACATAATAACAAGATGATAAAAATTAGAAATGACAGTATATTTCTTTGTGCTGTGTATTGTAATGTCCCTTACAAATGATCAGACCCTCATTTTATAGTAAAGGAGTCCTACTCTTGAAATAATTCTATATAAGGTAAAAAAATCTCATGATTTGCTAATTAATCGGCCTCTCCTTGATACGTGCCGGGATTTTCGCCGTAATCCCCAACCGATCATGGATATTTCGGCCTTCTGTTATTCGGCTCGGCAAATTTCCCTCGATCTTGTTTGGTCTCAATTTTGTTCGGTCCCAGGGTCACGAGCTCAATGATTTGACTTCGCCCCCTTGGTTCGATATATAACCCGAGAAAGAACTTTATTCTGTCACGTTTCAATGTTGATTGGTCACACAATAGGCGAACCGAGTTTCGATCGTATACAAATTGATATCCTTACATAGCTTTATGTCATTTTTCTTCCAACAAAGGAAGAAAAGATAAAGGTTACTAATTAATTCTTTTCCCAAGTGACATAATCTTGAAAGCAAAAGTTACCTTACTAGCATCACAAAGTAGAATTTTCGGGCGCGGATCCAAATTAGTCAAGCCCAAAACGGATATTAAACATCGGAGGAAAAAAGAAGCAAAAGTTACTCTACTAAACTTTTGGCTGTTTCTTATAAAGTAAAAGTAAATCCTACCTTTTGCTTTTTGCTTTGGAATACCAAACTTCTAAACGTATATATTATTGTTGGAGAATAGTTTAAGTATATCATCAACATCCACTTTTTATAAAAAACTGGATTTTGTTTACCTTTTAGGTAATCAAAAGGGGGTCATGTAGATCTAATAAATGTAATTCAGTAAGCAAGAAAATTTTATCTTTTTGTGGAACTTCCATTAAATTGTAATACACATGCATCACCTTTTGTTGTCATTGTGAAAGCAACTAGCTTGTTTGCTTAAAATTGACAACCTAAAGTTACTATAGCCCGTGACATTAGGGACCAAGCAGTCGAGGAAATAAGGATTTTGTGGTTACATATTGCTGCTAATTAAAAAACAGATTTGACGGTTGAAAAGAAATATAGTAGATGAGGGAAGATTTTGGATGGAAAAATACAGATGAATGCAATTAAGCTTTGCCAGATCATAAAATAAATTCTCAAATCTAAAGCACATGGACAGGTTGATTGTACTTAGTCACCTAATAACTTCATTAGTGATTAGTTGGTTGGATGAAGGACAAGGCACCTAAAAATATTATCCCATCTTAACCACAAACGCTCATTTACACTATCCAAAACTTAGAATAGATTGGGATTGTCATAGCTGTCAAAAGGACCCAACCATGGACCACGTCGACCAATATTTTGTTGATTGCATTATAATTTTGGGCTCAATTTGTTGTCAGCATTATACAAATAAGTTTAAAGTTTATTTCCTTTATTTATTTATTTTTTGGTGCAGGTGGGAAGAAAATAATGATAACAATAAAGCAATTCTAAAGTTGGTTAAGGCACATAAACTCTATACACTAAATCATCTATTATATAAGCAAAGGACACAGACTAATATATGATCTATTTAAAACTTTATTAAAACTGAATAAACAATTGTTTCATAATAAATACTATATCTAAACCAAACCCATGGTTAATAGTACATATCCCAACATGCATACATCTTAAGAAATAATAAATGAAGTGCATAATTTATCATGATACCCATATTAATTAATGTATATTTTATCGGATTTGAGAAAATAATTTGAAATTAGTAATAAATATTGTGGGTATAATAGGAATTTTTTTTTTATCTTCTCTTGATTAAAGTGATAAATAAAAATGAAAATTTATTTTTAGTATACATGACAAGTAAAAGTGAGGTGAGAGAGTATAATTAAGAGTTGAATAAGTCATACTGTTATAAGGGGTTAACTTATTAGATTGGGCTAGGACAAATAAATTCTAACTACCCTAGCTCATTAGAAAATAAAGAGAGAGATTGTGATGTTGACAGTGACGAGGAAGGTGAGGAACTAAATCTTGAATTCAAAGGGGCAAAACATTAGCTACTATTTTGTCAGCCATTATTGCAGCTTTGCTTTGCTGGTAACAGGGCACCAGTCTGGAATTTAAGGTGCAAGTATCACCAATGCCTATTAACTACCCCCAAACCCTCTCCTAACCCCTAACCTAACCCCTCCACTCTTCTTCACAAAAGGGGAAAAAAAAAGGGAAGCACAAAAAGGAGGATGCCAGAGGAAATGTATAGCTGCCTACTTTAGTTTTTGGCATTTTTACAAAATGGATTCAATGGGACTGAAAAGAAAGTGGAATCAAGCAAAGATAACCTTCATTGTGATTGTGATGCATCTAAATGTGTGGCCCAGTGGTTAACAAAATAGAGGAAAATCATGGAATTTCATGTTTAAAACTAACTCGTATTACTGAGTTTGACTTAGGGGTGGATGTCGATCGGTGCAGTTCAGTTTTCACGAAGTTCAGTTCAAGTTATTCAACTTTCGGTTATTGATTTGATGTACCGAAAACCGAATCAATATAAATACGATTTTTTCGCGTTAGTTTTTTATTTAGTTCGATCGGTTTTGCCCCGCCCTTTGGTGTTTTCCTCTACTAAAAATCAAGTTTCAGGTATTAAAGATTACCTTAATTTTTCTATTCAATTTCGCATGACAATATAATTGTCATTTCTTATGAGGCACATCATAGTCAAATTCCTAGTATTTCAACTTATTTCTTACTTTTGATGTCAAAGTTAACCAAATAAAGAAAAAAACACGGCTTTCTTTGTCCCTAATTACACATTATCGTCTAATTACCTTCTTTATCTCTCCAGTACTACATAAATTAAACTGAACCGTCTATTTAGGGATAATAGGATGGAAGCTCACACAAGCTAACAAACCTGCTTTCTGCATAACGAGTTAAGCATAGCAGCATATTTACAAAAAAAATTTGGTACCTCAACCCCAAAACCGATTACCAAACCGAACACTAAGTTTTACAAAATTATAAACTGCTAACTGATCAAAAAATCGAATAAATCGAAATTGTCGGTTCGGTCTATATTATGCCCGACCCTAGTTTGGCTGGAAATAAGAAAACACAATGGAAAATCACACTATATACTTTGTGGACATGGATAGAGGCAGAGCCAGATTTTGAAGCTTATGAGTTCATAATTCTAATTTTTTTAAGTTATTGAGTTCTAAATTAATAATTTGTACATATTTAATACAATAAATATTAATATAATACAAATATTGAATTTGAACCAAAACTACTGGGTTCGATCGAATCCAAGGCTAGCTCCACCCCGAACATGGAGCAAGGTTCCCAATAACAAGGAAAGAATTAAAATTCACTGAATTACACAAGGCTTTGTGAGGACAATCGTCCAACATAAGGGTGTTTGGCTCATCATATTCACCCCTCCCAGGGAAGTCCTGGTTCAAACTTCTCCCATATGGGTGGTAAACGGGCTGGTCGAGTCGGATATGGGTCAGGTTACAAACAGGTAATGCAAAACGGATCAATTATTTGACCCGACCCATATTTAATATGGATAAAAAATGAGTTAATCGGCAGATAATATAGATATTTATATTATCAATGACTTCTTGAATATGATCACTTTTGGGAGAATTCCTAATCTCTCAAACTTGAGGAACCCAATTTGAGGCTTTACAAATATAAAAGTTAAACACATTAGTTATCCATTGGTTATTTATTTTATAAGTGGATAATATGGTTCTTATCCATATTTGACACGTTTTTAAAAAGTTCATTAATTATCCAATCCATTTTTAATAAATAATATGGGTGGATAACTGTTTTCTTTTAACCATTTTGCCACCATTATTCTCCCATAACCTATTGAGCTTCTTCAAAATAATAAGCTTGCGTCTCCTCTACCAACAACAGAGAAACCAGTAGAGAGACTCAATGCCATAACCAAATATTTCGTTGAAGGTGTTCAAATTTTGAAGAAGCAAATATTTTTTTTCTAATGAATGAGTGCACTAAATAAAAAAAATATCTGATGAATGGGTGCATTGAGAATCCATTTTTCCTTTTTAAATCAAGATTCATCTACAAGTTTAATGCCATTTGTAGTATAGAATTAAAATGTCTTACAGAAAAAAGAAAGGTACCAAACAAAAAAAAGGCGAGCTTAAGCAAATAAAAATGCAGATAGGGTCGAATTCACAGCAATGTCGAATTAAACATAAGGTTAAAAAATTTACATACTATACATCAAAAAAATGTGTAAGTTACCGCGTTTTGAACCATGTGTTACGGCCTACCAGTACTTGGAATTTTCTCTATTACAAAAATTAATGCGAGTCATTATTAGTAGATTAACTTTTTTTCAAATTATATATTACTCCTTTTACTTTTTTGCTTGTATTTAATAAACGTCCCGCTTTGACTTTCTATGACCATGGAGGGTTAAATTTGCGGCTAAAAACATTCTAGAACTCAATTTGAAATCTTCCCATTTGATTTTTTCACTGTAAAAGAAAACAAGAATGGTGGGAGGATTTTGAAGGGCTGAGAAACTCAACACGGGAGAGAGAGAGAGAGAGAGTTGGGCTCAGATGTTTTGGGGGTTCTGTTGGGCTTAAATGATGTTAGAAAAATGTCTTTTGAGACTAATAGCCTGTTTGTTTTTTGTTTTTTTTAGACAACAGTGTTTTTTTATGTTGCCAAAAGCAGGGGTGGAGCTAGCATAAGCCTTGCGAATTTGGTCTAATAGTAATTTTGGTCCAAATTTTATATTTATTTTAAAAAATTCATAGAATATAATATAAATTATTAATTTAGAACTCATTAATTTAAATAAGTTAGAACCCCGAACCCGTAATATTCAAATCCTGGCTCCACCTCTGGCCAAAAGTGATTTTTTTTAAAGTTAAAGTAATTGGTCAAATTTTTAGAAGGAAAAAAAAATCTTTTGAGTATAAGCAGAAACAATTTTTGAAAAACAGAAAAAATAGCTTCTTTCTAAAATATTTCTTTGAAAAACACTTTTGAGAAAAATACAAATAAAAATACTTTTTAAAAGTTCGACGAAACATTAATTGTTGCTTAAAATTATTTTTTAAATTAATTAATCAAATATAAATTACTTCTCACTAAAAAATACATTAAAATAAATACTTTTCAAATAAGTTTGGTCAAAAGCTACGGAAGATAACATTTGTCTCATTTCAAATTGTTCACGGGTTCGACAAATTCACCAATCACTTTATCTAGTGCATTTACAACTAGTAATTTAATCATAAAAGAGTAACCACGTGAACCAGACAAAGCTAAAAAGACAGGGGTCAAAAAGAAAATTAAAAAATTTACAAAACCGACCTCCCATTATCCCGTTATTATTTGCACTACAGTCCTGTCCAGGCACCCACTATAGACTTTAGTCGTACCTATAAAAAGCCCTACTGCCTTTTCAGGGTAATTTCTCCGTTTCTTCTCTCCACAGATCTGATCCCTACTACTCAGGTACCTGCTCTCTCTTTTTGCTACTCCGTTTGAATCTCTTTTTTAAAAGTTGAATCTCATTTTGTTGTCGATCGTCTTCATCTGGATCGGCGTTTTGGTTTAACATTTATATACGCATCATTCGTTTTATTTTATAAAAAATTTCGTGGTTTCAGATCTGAGTTTAGAATGCTGCTGCGATGGCGAGTTTTAATTTTTAGCGATTTTAGCGATTTATGAATTATGATTGCTTGTCGGTAGATTTTCATCCATGGAGCTCGTTATAAACTGTTCATCATCTCGCGTTATTGTTAGTTTTAAATGTATTAACTATTCATTATCATGCACTTATATAATATATGTGTGTGAATGTGCATTGCTGGCTGGCTTTTCATGTCACTCTCAGGGTTTCGTTCAGATGAAATTCCAAAAATTAATTTAAAGGAATTAATAGAAGAAACTGATAAACTTGACAGAATAAATCAAATTTGACATTCCTGACAGTTATTGCTATTATTTCATTTATCAGTATGTTTTCTGGTTCTGGATGATTTAACAATGACTAAACTTGCATTTCCTGTAATCAGATGTTGTTTTTGCAATCTGCAATGCGGTAATGTGCTGGAAATTTGTGTTTATGCCTAAATTTTTGGTGTAAGACTTGATTTCCTTGGTTGGAAGTTTGCTTCCTAATTGAGTGATGTTATCTGGTTTAGGTAGATGGACGAGTCAATTTGGTCTGAATGGATACAAAAGCTACAATTCGAAGTTCATAGATTCAGATAGATATGAGTTCTATGTCTACAGCTATTTCATTATCATGCATCTAGTAATCTACATGGGTCATAATAGGGCAAACTTCTGTATATATATTTACAATATTTATGCCGTACTAGTTTTGATGATATCCTTAATTGTAGTCATGTCTTACCAAGTTTTGAATTGTCTGTGATTTCTTAATAGAATTGCTTAGTTTCTTATAAGGTGGTTCATTGGAAAGAGAAGTTATATGCTAAAGCCCCTTATGTGATTCTGTTACTTTAGTTTACATGTCACAGACACCCATATTATGGTTCATCTTTATGAGGTACATTGGAGTGGGTCATAGAGCTTATTTGTACTTCAGAAGTTTTGGTTACAATGTTTTACAATCGTTTCTGAGAATGTGTGCTGCTGCTTTGAGCAGAATTTAGCATTTAAAAGTTGAGAGATCATGGGTCGTCGTGGAGTCAGTAGCGGTGGAGGACAGAGTTCCTTGGGTTACCTCTTTGGAGACGGTGAGGCTCCAAAACCTGCTGTCACCAAGGTAGAAGCTCCACAGAATCAGGGAGCAACTACAAGTGATCCACAGAAAACTACTGCAGCTGCAACAGCTGCAAATGCTAATAAGCAGATTCCAGCTGGCATCCAGGGGAGCAACACCAATAACTATTTCCGCGCAGATGGACAAAACACTGGGAATTTCCTCACGGTATGATCCAAATCATTTTTCTCTCAAAGTAGGTTTTAGCATTTCCTTGCAGATTACTTATCCCCTCCTACTTATTGGTTTCTTTCTTTATGATTCACCTCATGGCTTTGATCAAATAAAATAGTTTTTGAAATGACTGCTTTCAGAAGGTGAGTTTGAAAGCAGTGCTTTTATGAAGAAAATTCTTTTCCATTCTCTGTTTAGTTCAGTACTATATGCTTCTTACATTCTTAATTCTGTCACCCCTTCGTTTCTTGCTGCTTCAGTAGAAGCACTTCTACTTTCCAAGTAGGTCAATTGAAGCAGTGGCGAAGCTAGGAATTTTCCCAAGGGTATTCAAATTTTGAAAGAAGTGAAAAAAAATTCTCGACAAAGGGCGTTCAATATGTGTTATATACCTCTAAAATGTAATATTTTACCTATATACACAGTGTAATTTTTCGACAAGGGGTGGTCAGTTGACCACCCTTGTGACCACACTGAATTGAAGCAATTAACATGATAGGTTCCTTTATTACCGTTTGCCATTTTCGGGAGGTAATTGAGGATAAAGCATCTTTTTCTTCTTTATGAAGGAAGTTCTTTTCCGTCTGCTATTTAGTTCAGTATTACATGCTTCTTGCATTCTTGATTCTGTCACATGACCCTTGTGTCAATTGCTGCTGCCCAAGTTTTGTAGCACTTCAGGAGGGGAATTTGAGGACGGGACTATCCTCTTCTGCAGATATTTTTTCCATTTTCATCTAGCTCAGTAGCATCAGCTTCTTGCATTGCTAATTCTGTCGCATCATATTCCCTTTTTCTTGTCTAGTTCACAGGGTGATATTATCTTGTCAATTAAATGTTTGAATCTTGTCTCTTTCCAGGATCGCCCATCTACCAAAGTGCATGCCGCCCCTGGTGGTGGATCTTCCCTGGGTTACTTGTTTGGCGATGGCAAAAACTAGTTCCTTCTGTCCAAAGATGAAACTGTGTTTTCATGAAAAATGATGAGACTGCTGTTACTGTGTGTTGGTTTGTTTTGTGTCTGGGAATACAGTGTCGGCATTTGGATGATCCAATTGTAATATGATAATCCTTTCCTACTCACCGTTGGGATTCAACCGGACAAGCTTCAACTGTGAACAATCCCCAATGCATGCTTACAGAAATCAAGTTTTAGTTCGTGCTACTGTTGTGTTAGGATGCAATTATTTTCAAAAAAACTCAACGTTTTGCTAAAATGATTATGAACATGCATGATACTGCAACAATTGCTCTCCTCATTGTAAAAATGTTTTAGCGATATTATGATATCTACAACTGAAAATATTCAGAGTGGTAATTCAGTGAATGGCATTATAATTACCACGGAAACCATTTTAAATTAATGAAAATTTCTCAGCTTAAAAAATTGTACGCTGAAATGCTATCTATAATCAGCCTTGCATGAATTTATTATGTTCTTGTCATTAGATGACTCGAATAATAACATTGTGAAATCCTCGAGGAAGTGCTCTTTTATGAGTAGAACATGGTGAACTGCAGCAATTGATTGTCAGGAAGGGTTAATAAGCATTGGTGCTTCACAGTTACAAAGACAGCTTGGCGATAAGACTGGAAAATTTGTAATTTGTTTTCTTTCAGCTTCTAGTACGTATTAGCTTAGATGGTGATCACTGTCCCCACAGTGAATATGGGTGAAAGGACAGTGGTATCAGATGATATTGATTCTTTGCCACTGGATCTTTACCCAAACATATCCTGATTCGTAAACCCGAGGAAAATGAAAATGTGAAATTCCCATGCAGGTTGTAGAGAAAATGGTTCAATTCCCTCGGCCACCTTCACATTAAGTTGGCTCTTCACTCTCCCGTCCCTCATACACCACCCCCCCCCCCCCCCATAAAAAGGGGGAAAAGGAAATGCTAAATATAAAAGAAAAAACTAAAAGAGAGAATGGATGGAAATGAAGCATAAAAATATGAGGTTTCTCAATTCTCAAACATCAGTATTTGTCATATTGGGAAGACAAAGTTCTAGTCGATATCCTAATATATACAACAGTTGCGATGGAGCTATTGAACAAAACAAAAGGCCCTTGGATCTAAATCATTTTCACCCCCAGTTCGTCAGAGGATCATATCACTCTGAAATTCTTCCTCTTAACCCTCGCTTCCACCACCTTGAAAAGAGACACCAACGAGGGGAAAAGGAGAAAAACAGGAGTGTTTGATAATTAAAAAGAAGAAATGGTTATATGATGACAGTTCTTTGGGTGTATGTCAAAGAGTTTGGGGGTCGTAGACAAAGGGGAATTCAAGGAAATAACCACCCTCTAATGACAAAATTGCGTAAGGCTAATCAGTTTTCCATTGATTCTATCTGCAAAAGGGGAATAAGAAAAAGTTAGCTAATATAATCAGCACAATATATCACCAATTAGTTGAGAAGCAGGTCTGCTGCTATCTTATGGTTATAGGAGCATAACTGATATGCTAAGGTAAGTGCCTATCTTCACTTCTTCAGAAGTAAAATATTTCTAAATTAACATTCAGTAGTAAAATTACCTAGAGGACTACAATAAGATTGCCCTAAGATGAGATGTGAGGATCATATCTGGTTTCTGTACTCATATTGATTTCCATGAATTGACTTTGATCAAGAGAATCTTTCTCCAAGCTGTTTGATTCTGCCACTCCACAAATGCAATAGTAATCAATTCAATGTCGCAATTCATGCATATAGAGGAGCGCTACCAGGGGTATAGGTTTCATTATCCAAATTGTTGCCAGTGCAGAAAGCAGAAAGATTAGAAATAAAGCAGACAACCAAGATCTGATTCAAGGAAAACCCAACAGAGATAGAAATGCTGTGAAATGTGTTGGTAGAAACCAAGTTATCTAACTCCCATGAACATCAAGCTCCTTTCTTATATTATAAATATCCATTGGCAAATGGTTTTAGTTATATTAGCGAAAAGCCGAAAAATAGCAGCCTTTTTCTGCTCTCTAAGATCTAAATGTCATAGCAAACACAGTAAGACAATGCACGAGACAGCAAGTAAATTGGAATTTAGGGAAATTTTCTAGCACAAAAAAGGTAACGATACAAATAGTCATTTTTCAGACATTAAAGATAGCACAATCAATCAGAAAAAGCTAATTTAACAATTCTTAATACGAGATGACAGGAGTTTCATACATATCTATTGTTGAAAAGCAAAGATTTTATTAATAGCAGAAAAGGGAAAAACCACCTATCAAAGGACTCCAAGTACCTATTTACTCGTGTGATGAATTGGCTTCAAGTATTTAATTAAAAAGAAAAAAGAAGTAAGAAGGCATTTTAACATGTTTCTATTGCCAGCTCAAAATCAGGATGTCAGAAACTCATTTTTTTCTGTTTCATTACATGGTTTTGGAACAAAAACAAAATGGTATAAATGCTTGCAGATCAAACAGGCAAACAAAGCACAGATATGACACAGAATTAAATTTAACTTACATGTTTGTCCAAAATCATTGTAACTTAGAAGCCAAGACAGATATTTACTGATATTTCATTTAATCCCGTTTGCATTTAGCCATTGACTTTTGAAAGAAATCTACAATTTAAGAAGACACAAGGCAAGAACAGCACAGCCTAAATCTAGAAATCCTGTTTTGCCTTGGGTTTGAGGGGGGGTAAACGATGCAGGTGTGGATCTAGAGGTATGATTCTTCATCACATAAATTTTAGGATTTGGGGTATGGATCTAAGTGCGGATACGGGTTTCGGGATACGGTTAATAAATGTACACTACGACACATATATAAGTATACATTTTGATTAATCAAAGTTATTGAACTAAGATTAATAAACTTTAATATGGGCCTCTACCCACATGGAGGAAATCTCATTCTCCTTAAAGATAGATTTAAAACCAAAGGCCACGAACACTTGAAGAAAAGAGTGAAGCCATCTTAACGAAAAGGCAAGTTCAAATAAAAAAGAACACTGCTGGGGATTTTGTAAAAAGTTAAATATTTCAAACTAACCATCAACAGTTTCTTCAGTAAACTGAGGTTCGAAAGAATAATTTCATATACGTATCACGATTGGTCAAGATAAGAGAGTAGAAAAATCAGTAACATTTTGTCTTAGCGTACGACGTCTGAAATTAACAATCGCAGGACTAGGATGGTATTTTTATGACTTCAAATTTTTTTACAGCACTTTGATACAAAATCACCCAACACTTGCAAGATGTGTGGGGGCACATACCTCAGTAAAGGATTTATGAGTCATTTGTTGCAGTGGCATTCACCTTAGAAATCGTAGTACCACAATCTGCTGGATCACTCGCTCTACTACTTTCCAAATTCACATCAGGCACCGCAGAAGACTTTGAGACGTCATGAACCTGTTATAAAGGCACTTCATCATAAATGATCTCAAAGTAAAAGTTCCAACATAAATAACTCGACTTCGCTAACGAGGGAGGTATGCATACAGAATCATGGAAGATCAGAAACCAGCAGGAATGGAAGATATGTAGCATCAGTGTAAATCTGTTTTTGATAAAGAATGTAGCTCCAATAGTGATTATAATTCAAATCGGGCAATTCACTCAGAAACCAACCCATGTGTAGAACAAGTCCTCATAAAGGCCAGTTATAAAAAGGAAAGGAAAATTGGAGGATAGGAAAGAAATCAGAACTTTTAAATTCTAAAAATTGAAGGAAATGCTTTCTTTTCAGTTTCACAAGAGAGAGAGAGAGAGAGAGAGAGAGAGAGAGAGAGAGAGAGAGAGAGAGAGAGAGAGAGAGAGAGAGAGAACTTCTGACTAGAAGCAAATCCTTTTTTTCCTTCAGACTAGAAGCAAACTGAAGCATGTGACTGAAGAGGACTGCTATTTGTGGATTGATATCTCAAATTAACAAGAAAAGAATATATCAGAGCTTGGTCATAAAAGCCTATATCGTTCACCAAACATTAAACAATCCAAATCTGTTGCTTAATCATAAGCTCTGTATATAAATTTCCACAATACAGACTAAAGGTCACCACTGATTCCTCATGTTAGTTCGACAAGAGCATGAAGATTGAATGTTGGCATGTAAGTAGGCATGCCCTCATGACTGTGATTATAAACCAAAGAGAGGAAGAAGATTATAAACCATGGGTGATGGCAGAATATAAGCAACGGTTTGAGGCCATGGTTTCAAGTCAAATGCTAAAACCAATTCTGCAGCTTCATAAATGAAATGCTGCAAGTGCAATAAGAAAAATGATCTATGCAAGCTAACGGGGAAGGAAATTTCATGTTCTTGTGCAGCCACGCAGGCATTAGTACAAAATTTTCTCTTTAAGATTGTATGGCATGATTAAATATTCCACACAAAAAGGTATAACCTCTTGGGCTGGTGAAGCATTAGAGGGGGATGGACTCTTCATCTCAGCTGTAACATCTCCAACCGGGGCCTCATTTCTGATAGATTTCCCACCAGAGACATCTGCTTGCTGGAAGTTGTTTACATTTGTTTCTGTAGGTCTTGTAACTTCTTTAACAGAATTATGGTCGTTGTTCGGCTTCTCATTACCAGTTTCACCACTTCCAGTATTCCTAATTCTGGAAATATGATAACATCATCCAAAAGGCAACAAGTGAACAGAAGAATTGATAAATACTGAAATTCTGCTACTCTTATCCATCAAATGTAGAATTCAGAAGATCATGCACCTGATAGAATCATTGCAGGGAGTCTGTTCAGGTCTTGGTTTGTTGGAAAATAGCACTCCACGAAGCGGTTTTCCATCTATAACAGTTTCAATGGTATACCCATCTGGAAAACTCTTTGTGACCTTGGCTTGAAAAGTCTTCTTCCCCAGAGGAGTCTGGTATTCGTTCAAATAAATGTTCTGCCGACCTGCCACAATATCAGTGCACCTTCAGAAGTCAGTCAAAACCAATGACACCACTGTTTCACTGCTTCAAGCATTAAATGTACTACACAATGTATCACTACAGGGTCTATACCAAAAAGTACTATATATCAGATAACATATGACATGCTAGCACACTTTATTTTTCCTGGAAAAAAAGAGATCCATAGAGAAGTGTACGTGTTTAGTATCCACTAGCATAATTACATAAAACTTTGCCCATAGCTTATAACAAAGAAACAACAACAAATCTTTTTGTTTATATAGCTGTTGGATCATCATGGAGGCTTGCTTAGATGGATTATCATCCAATCGTTCCTCTCTTCAGTTATTCTTGTCTTTAAGGTCTCCTCTTACCTAACATATTGTCACGATAACAGTTAAAGCAATCGCATTGAAAAGACAAAAGTAACTCATAAATGCATTAACAAGGAGCAGCTTCAGTAAGAAAATTCTGAGGAAGTACAAGGTGGGAAACTACAAAATAAAATCAAGAAGATACAAAAAAAGTTTCTCACTTGGCTGTGTATAATTCAAAGGCAGTTGGTGATGGACATTGGCGTTATTCTCAAATCCAACAAGAGCATTATCATAGGGAGAAGCTAAAGCTTGTTGCTCCTGGCATTTTAACTTCAACTGCTTCCTCAAAGACAACTTCTCTATCCTTCTTTCGTCTCGTTCAGCCTCTCTAACAAGGCCTAGTGATATGAATATACAACATAGATTCATAAATTTCTCAAAGGAAAAGTTCTAAATCAATATTGTACCAGAAATAAGTACAAGCCAATGGAAAGCAGTGTGTGATTGTTGGTGGATTCAAAGATAGACCTGTATATAGATAATACATGTCCTCCAAGGGTTGAAGGTTATTATCACAACCACCTATGAACACAAGAGCACCTCCCAAGTGTGGATCTAAGCAATCCCCAGCTACTGAGAATCTGGCAGATGGGCCCTCACCAGTGGGCATGACCTCAGTCCATGTACCTGCAGCTGCAGGGACATTTCGAACATAGAACAGTACACAGACATCCAGCTTCAGATAGCGATCAATTGAATATCATATATCTCTTTAATACACACCAATCATGACAAACAGCACAATAAGTCGGAGAAATTATCATTTAGAAGTTAACAGTAGCACAGATTTCCTGAATATAGTTCTAAAATAACTTTTCTGATTCTCAATGATGAATGCTAACTAAGATCCACCAAGCATCATTTGCTGAATATTTTTAAAACAATTTCGAAATAATATGATCTCAGAATAATTAATTTCTTATTAACTGTTCTGAGGTACCCCGTTGATGTTGGGGACCACACAAGGACAGACACAAAGAGAATTTAAACCAAAATTTGCCTAGATGTTTGGTTTAGAAAAAAGTAACTGCACTTCCTCCTACTCAAATGCTCTATCCCATATCAAGTATTATCACAAACAAAAGAGGGGTCCTGGAGTGGTGGACAATAATGCACTTGATAATTAAGGAAAGAAAACATGGGACACATAAGCCCCTCATTCGAACAGAAAGATAATGCACTTGAAGAACCACAAAGACAAACTCATTTTGTAAGACTGGGGATTGGGGAAATATTAAATGCTGATCGAAGAAGAGCAAAGAATAGAAAAAAGAGACAGCATTCCGACTACAAAAAGTGATAAAGCATGACCAATATTCCAATCATTTTCAACCACTCTATTCTCATTAGCCAACATGAAAGTCGGGTTCCTCCCCCCACATCCCACCCTCCCCCAACGCCAAAAAGAGAAGCAGACACATATATACAAACAAACTTAACCCCCTGGCTCCATCTCTTCCATTATCGTCCGCTCAGATCCATGTCAAATATGGTCACTGCAGTCCATTCCTACTTTCAGGAAGAGTCATGAGCTTGGCGTGATCTTCCATACTTCATGATTTCTTCTTCCTCCTGCCCTCTTCACTATGTCCTTGTGCTTTTTTTTTGTTTTGTTTTTTTGTTTTTTAAGCTTCTCTCCTATAAGAGGATCAGGGACAAGAGGCTTGATGGAACAGCTGACACCATCATATTATTTAGTTTCATTTGTTTGGTTTTCGTTTTATAGGAAAAGAGCTTAAAAGTTATATGTTTCAATAGATAACATACCAACATCAAGCACGTAAACATCATTAAATAGGCTCTGGTCATTAGCGAAACCCCCAAAGACAAACAAGTTCTTCCCAAATGCAACGGTCGTATGCCCAGCTCGCGGTGGCAAATTCTGGCCCGTAGTATTCAACTTGCACCAAACCAGAGTATCTGTGAAAACAAATGCAGACTTAGTACTAGAAACAGAACTGTGATACAAGTGTAACCTTTTCTATATTTCACTTCAAGAGTGAGTTTTGTGAATACCTGTGTCAAGTATATGAACATCTGACAAATAAAAGCTAGATGTGTCTTCACCACCTATGATTATGATCTTATTATTCCAAGACGAACAGGAATGGCTCTCACGCTTACATGGCGGAGTGCCTGATGGCACAATGCGTTTCCAAACAAATGTCTCTGCCAAAATGAGAAGAAGCATTAAAAAAAAAGTTTATGAAATAACCACCACCAGGATCACTAGCCCCCCCCTCCCCCCCCCCCCGGCGCTCTTCTCTCTCTCTTTCTTTTATGTGTGTGTGAGATTAAAAACCATAAACTTCATAGAAAAGAAAACCAAGAGCTGCATGAGATCTAAAAACTGGATTCCTAACAACTGTGCAAGACTTTAGCGATTTAAGTAGCAGTAGAATACAAAATGCATATGAACAATAGGATAAGAACAATTTGAGTTCACCTTTGAAGAGATCATCTAACTTTCTCTCAGATTATATACTACTAGACAGGGGAGGTTTCTTTTCTGAAGAGTTGCAATGCTTAGAGTTCAATTCCTAAGAGAACTAAAATTTTGAGACAGAAACGACTGGCTGATGCCTCCTGTTTTTCTTCACTTTCCTCTTCCATTACTACCAATTTAAAGTTTGTATCACTACCCTCCCCATTGCCCTCATCTTTCTATCAGTAGTTCGATGGTTTTTGAAGTTGTTCGGAATTTCACATTGTTACACGCAAGTCATAATGCAAAATTCTCCGTACTGGCTACGTGCAGTCTACCATTAGCCACCTTAATAATAGAGAGAGAGAGAGAGAGACCTGTATTCAATACGTAAACATCATCATAGTATATTTCAGTGTCATCGTATTTGCCGCATCCACCAAATATGAAAAGCCGTTTTCCAATAAGTGCTGCACTGTGGCCTTCCCTTGGATTAGGGCGATCGCCTCTTAGACTCGGTGATATCCATGTATTTGAAGCTAAAAGCAAGTAGATTCAGCAAATTATTAGGTAGTGGGCGTAAATCATTTGGAACATCAGATAGAATTCCTTATATCTGCCAACTTTCAACATTCAAACAAATGGAAGAACAGAACATGTTTTATCTCATGCTATCGTCTCTCTGGAAAACATCGCACTTTTGGGAATAACAATTCGGGGTATCTTTTTTCTTTCTGATAAGGTAAGATAAAGAAACTACTAACAGATTATCTTGAAGCTCTTTCCTGGTTTCTGAGAGGAGAGACCAGCCTAAATCTTGTAAATAGCCCCAAATCAATGAAAGAAAGAATTATCTTCCATCTAGACTGAGGCATTAATGGTGATTTTCTAATCTCATAGAACAGAATGTAACACAACTTCCTAAGTAGAACAACACAAAATGTAATAACTTAAGGGTTTATCCTCATACCATTAGACTAGAGATATTCTAATCAGAAGATCTAGAAAGCAAATTTAATTTAACATTACACAGACAACAGAGGCAACTATTAAAAGATTAAGCAATAAGAAAATGGTCTTAAGATCAAAATGCACTAACAAGTGTCCAAAATATGTAAATCGTTAAGAGGCTCTCTCCCATTTGTGCCCCCAAACACAAACAGATTATCTCCAATGTTTGTACAACTGTGGCTGTCCCTAGGTGTGGGCAATGTTCCCTTCATCACTGGCTCGCTCCACATTCGATTAACTGCAAAATAGCAGAACAATGTAAGGATAGATTTATCAAAACCTCTCCCCAATTCCTTATGCAACAAAACTTTAAAGCCCCAAGTCTTCAGAGAAAATTAAATAGTATAAGAAAACCCTAAACAAGCATACTGAAAATAGCCACAAGAAAACATGAATTGACACAACAATTTCAGGGGGAAAAAATACAGGAACAAGAAAAGGTGCAATTTTTACTTGGAAAAAACGAAAGAAAAAGAACGCACCAGTGTCAAAGACGTGAACTTTATTGGAATGTCTGTTGTCTTTGCCATAGCCACCGAAGACGTAGAGAAGCTTACCTCCGAAGACAGAGTTACAGGTGTGGCCCCACCTTTTCCCAGGCCCACCACCTCCATGTACACCCACTCTTTCCCATCTCATGCTTAATAACAACTCCAGTGAACCAAACGCACCGCAATAATAATCTAATCAAAAGCCAAAAGCGTAGTTTTTTTTAGAAAATAAATAAAATGTGCAACAAAGAAGGAGAGTGTTATTATGCTAAGTTTCGATTAAGGTTAAATGGGTTTCTGGCGTTTTCATGACTGAGATTAATAACATGCAGCGACAGGCGAGTGAGAAACGGCCATTAACAAGTGTCACGGTCTCCAGAGTCTGTACAACAAATTGTACTCATTTCACAAACATTGGGGACTATTCATGTAAATAAAGATAACTTATCCATCGGACCCACTACCCAAAGCACCTGAATCAAATTTCAAATACTACGATGAGAAGGTGAGAACCATACTCGGTATTGTTTAATTTAGGGGTGCTAAAAAGCAGTTTAGATCGGGTTAAAACATATAAAACAATAATGAAAATTTGCTTAATTCAAGTTAATGATAAGTAATGGTCATATTAAAACAAATTACATTATTTTACGATATTCAGCTACTTAACCACAAGAATTTTTTAGTTTTATTGCATATAAGGGTTGTACTTACTCAGTAGATACACTAGACGAAGAATTTTAAGCTACTTCGTGAAGGCTTATACACTAGATGGTATCTATTTCAATTAATTACTTTTTCCTTCCTTTGATAAACATGACAAGCTCGAGTAGTAAGTATTTCAGGTTAGAAGAGATTGTCATTAAATGGAATGGAAACGTCAAGAGTGAAGAAGAAGAAAAAGCAAATGGCTGGGTCTGATTAAGAAGTACCAAAAGTGAAGGAGGTAATTAATGGAAACGCCTGCCAATAGGGCGAATTGGCTTCTATCTCTACTGTGCAACAAATGACCAACTGACAAAAAGTGTAGTGGTTCAGGGTGAGTTGTCCATATCAGGGATTATAATCTCGCATTCAATGTGATATAAATTTTTGCCCATATCAAACATAATTCCAAATTTTATACCGGAATTAGATACTAAACAAATGACCCTTTAGATGCAAACCAGCCAATTCCAAGGTTTGATTGACATGGGGGATGCTCATAACTCACTCAAACACCATTTTACATGAAGGTAGTTTAGATGGCTTACTCTAAGTTTTGAAATGGTTAAAATGCATGATTTGCACATATGATATCGAACTATTGTTTACAAATCGTCATTTATGGAATGATTGCTGTTCCTTACACTTTCTATATGTGAATGCAAATTCATTGAACATTTCTTCTTGCTAACTCAGTCTATCACTTGGCTTTGAATAAAGCTGAGAACTAGCTATCAGATTTGTGTCCCTGCAATTGCCTCCTCACTAGTGCTGTATAGATCCCATTCTTGTTTAGAAGATCATCATGTGTGCCACTTTCCACTATTTGACCATCGGAAACAACAGCCACAGTGTTTGCACTCTTGACAGTCGAAAGCCTATGAGCTATGACAAGAACGGTTCTGCCTTTCATTAGGGAATCCATGGCATCCTATTACAAGAGATCTCAGGTCATTAAGTAAAACAATCAAGGGAGATATAAGACAGGCAGTATCAGATAAAAGCAGACCTGAACAAGATATTCACTTTCAGCATCCAGAGCGCTCGTAGCCTCGTCCAACAATAGAACTTTTGGGTTCATCAGCAGCGCTCTAGCAATTGCAATTCTCTGCTTCTGACCACCAGAAAGTCTCAATCCTCGTTCTCCAACATGGGTTTGATATTTTTCAGGAAAGTTGGATATAAATTCATGAGCGTTCGCCATTTTCTGTTCAAACAGCAACGTGATAACAGTTAGAATAATTGCAGAAGAATGCAATTAGACATTAAAGACATTGAAACTTACAGCTGCTTTTTCTATATCATCAGTGCTTGCTATGCCACCCAATCCATAGGCAATATTTTCTTCGATGGAACAGTTGAAAAGAACAGGTTCCTGGCTCACTATACTAACCTGACATTTTTTGAAAGAGATGAATTACTTTAGGAATCTACAACTTGTAAAAGCTGAAAAACGTCATTTTTATCTTAAAAAGACGGGGGGGAAGGGGCAAAGCCTTTAAGGTGTCTACATGTTGAGGAATTGTATGGTGAAATATCAGCTACTTTTCATGCAAAGAGAGTATTAGCATCACGAACACTCTATTTATTTCCAGCATTACCTTATGGTGTAGGTGCTTATGAGATATTTCAACCAGAGGAACCCCATTGAGCAAGACCTTCCCTTTAACGGGATCATAAAATCTTTCTATCAAATTTGCTATTGTAGTCTGCAGCAAAGAATTCATGAGCTGTCATGACTCTTTCTTTTTGATGAACAACACAAACTGAAAGTGTGGAACTGCATAGGCATGATATGGAACTTTAATAACAAAGGGTCTTACCTTTCCACCACCACTTGGACCAACCAGTGCAACCTTTGAACCAGATGGCAGCTTCAGTGTTATACCCTGAACCAACAGTGTTTTCTTGGTCAACAACCATTTTTGTTCATATAGGTATTTTATAAGAAGATATGCTCCTAACCTTGAGGATCGTGTGGCTAGGACGGGATGGATAGGCGAACCAGACATCATCCAATTCTACCTCTGCAGCTTGATCACTGTAACAAAAGCATGCAACCGACATTTGATTTAGTCATGTGGAGTGTGACTGGATAGAGAAACGTAATTCGTGTATAATAGTCAGAATTGTCTCTGATCCTGAGAATCAGAGAGGTTTAATTGCTTCACAACGCAAAGTCTGATATGACGGATTAAACGATACTCGTATGTGGGCATGGATGCATATCAGAATTGAGGGCACCAGAACAGCTTGAAGCTGCAACAGCATAGGCCAGCTTTAATCGATATTTTGGCAGACATCAAAAGAAATGGAATTTGCTTACACAATGTGAGAACCAATGAATGAGAAGACCCATCAAAAGGCAAGCTTCTATTTTTTTTTAAAAACTGAATATTCCATTAAACATAGCTTCTTAACATGCAGAAAAGTGAAAGGCATTTTCACCATCGGTCACTGATTACATATTATTTTGGAGATATCTCAAAGATTCAAATCGAAGGGATAGGTACGATTCTGATCTCCCGTAAAGATGGTAGTCACAAGTTAATTCAAGATGTTTATTATGTCCCAAAATTAAAAAGTAATATTTTGAGTTTGGGCCAATTTCTTAAAAAGGGATATGATATCCACATGAAAATAATATGCATCTTTGGTTTAGAGATTAAAGTGGAATTCTAATTGCTAAAGTGCATATGGTGAATAATAGATTATTTTCTCTGAATCTTAAAACAATTGATGCAAAGTGTTTGAAGGTTAATGTGCAAGATGAATCATGGTGTTGGTACATGCGATTTGGGCACTTGAATTTTGAAGCGCTCAAATCAATGGGAGAAAAGAACATGGTGCATGGGATACCATCAATCAACCATCCGAATCAATTGTGTGAAGCTTGTTTTCTTGGAAAACATGCAAGGAGGAGTTTTCCGAAGGAATCCATGTCAAGAGAAACCATGCCACTCCAACTTGTTCAAACTGATGTGTGTGGACCAATCAATCCACCTTTTTTTTTTAAAGTAAATACTTTCTGCTTTTCATTGATGACTTTAGTAGAAAGACTTGGTTTATTTCTTGAACCAAAAGTCTGAAGCTTTTGTTGTTTTTAAAATTTTTAAAGTACTTGTAGAAAAAGAAAGTGGCTATGAAATAAAAGCTTTAAGGTCTGATAGAGGAGGCGAATTCATTTCAAAAGAATTTAATAACTTATGTCGGTCTCATGGAATTCGTCGTCCTCTAACGGCACCTTATTCACCTCTACAAAATGGAGTTGCAGAGAGAAATAATCGAACGATTTTTAATATGGCTAGATGTATGTTGAAAGCTAAAAGTATGCCCAGTGAATTTTGGGCCGAAGCTGTTTCTTGTGCAGTTTATTTAAATAACAGGTTTCCAACAAGGAATGTTAGAGATCAAACCCCTCAAGAAGCATGGAGAAGAAGAAAGCCAAGTGTCAAGCACTTGAGAATCTTTGGGAGCATAGCCTATGCTCATGTACCACATCAAGGGAGAACGAAGCTTGACGATCGAAGTGTCAAGCATGTGTTTGTTGGCTATGATACGAGTTCAAAAGGCTACAAGCTATACAACCCAAGTAGCGGCAAGGTGGTGGTGAGTCGTGATGTTGAATTGGTATGGAATTGGGAAGCTCGGGAAGAAACTTTATATGATTTTCTTCCATACTTTAGTGATGAAGAAGAACCAGAGACCGTGGAACCTGTGCAAGATACAACTCCACCTCCTTCTCCAACCAATGTTGCATCTCCTTCTTCACAGCAAAGTTCAAATGAGCAACCGCAAAGGATAAGGAGCATTCAAAAGCTCTATGATGGCACGGAAGAAGTTACTAATTTTGATTTTTTATATTGTCTCTTTGCTGATAGTGAACCAATGAACTTTGATGAAGTTGTTACAGACAAAAGGTGGAGACAAGCCATAGACAAGGAGATTGAATCAATAGAGAAGAACAACACTTGGAGTTAACAACTCTTCCCAAGGGTCATCGAGCAATTGGAGTAAAATGGGTATAAAAGACAAAGAAGAATGTTGATAGAGATGTGAAGAGATACCAGGCATGACTTGTGGCTAAAGGCTACAAGCAAAGGCAAGGCATTGACTATGAAGAAGTCTATGCACTTGTTGCCCGCATAGACACGATTCGTTTGCTCATCTCTTTGGCGGCGCAAATGAAGCGGAAGATCCATCAACTAGACGTCAAGTCAGCTTTCTTGAAAGGCTATCTTGAAAAAGAAGTCTATGTTGAACAACCATTGGGCTTCGTGGTAAAAAACCATGAAGATAAAGTGTTGAAGTTGAACAAAGCTTTATATGGATTGAAGCAAGCCCCACGAGCATGGAAAAGTTGCATCGACAAGTATTTTCAAGACAATGGGTTTACTCGTCTCCATAAATATGCTCTTTATCTTAAAAGTCATACTAATGGAGATATCTTGCTTGTTTGTCATTATGTTGATGATCTTATTTTCACGGGTAATAACCCAAGTTTGTTTGAAACTTTTAACAAAGATATGTCCCGTGAGTTCGAGATGACAGACGTGGGGCTCATGTCATACTACTTGGGCCTAGAAGTGAAGTGGATAGAGGATGTAATTTTTATCTCTCAAGAAAGCTATACAAAAGAAATATTGAAGAAGTTCAACATGCTCGATTGCAACCCTGTGAACACACCGATGGAGAGTGGGACAAAATTGTCCAAGTTTGATGAAGGAGAAAAAGTGGATCCCACATTTTTCAAAAGTCTTGTGGGAAGTTTGAGGTACTTGACTTGTACCAGGCCAGATATACTCTTTGCAGTTGGAGTAGTAAGCCATTTCATGGAAGCTCCTACCTCCGCTCATTTGAAAGTCACTAGAAGAATTCTTCGTTACCTAAAAGGAACGATTGACTTTAGGTTATTTTATTCTTCTTCTAATGATTTCAACCTTATGAGATATTGATGATAGAAAAAGCACAACTGGTTTTGTGATTTTTCTTGGGTGATTGTGTTATTTCCTGGAATTCAAAGAAACAATCAATTGTTACTCTCTCGACTTGTGAAACTTAATATATAGCAGCAACATTTTGTACCTGTCATACTATTTGGTTGAGAAAATTGTTGAAGGAGCTCAATTTACCACAAATTGAAGCTACAAAGATTTGTATTGACAACAAATCCGCACATGCACTTGCCAAGAATCCGGTGTATCATGATCGAAGCAAGCATATAGATACAAGATATCACTTGATAAGAGAATGCATTAGCAAAAAAGAAGTCGAGCTCAAGTATGTGAAATCTCATGACCAAACTGCAGATATTTTCACAAAACCTCTCAAATTTGAAGATTTTCAGAGATTGAAAGTCTTGGGATGAAGAAGAAAAATCAAAATTAAGGGAGAGATCTGTGGGACCTACCTAAATAAATAAAGTAAAAAAAAAATGATTGGAGGAAATTGTGGCTATGGGCGATGGGTTCATGTTCTAATTGCATATGGGCGGCCGAAAAGTTAGCAATTTGCAATGCAAATTGCAAAAGTCAAATTTGATTAGCTGAATTAGACGACTCCTTCCCTTATAAATAGAACCATTTAGTTTCATATCAAACACACCAAAAATAAGAAAGAAGTATTAGAGCTGTGAGAGTAATCCACAGACTATTTTATAGTCTGTGATAAAATAGAGTGGGAGTAATATTGTGATGAGATATTTAAAATAAAGAGTGTTATTTCTTTTGAGTCGTAGTAGTCTTTTGACACTACAAAGTTGTAATATTATAGTGATATTATATTGCTCCACTCAGGTATTGTATTTTACCACGTTAAAAGATTTGATGTCATTGTTACTCTCTAGTGTCATTATTATTTATCGTGGATATTATTCCTGGGTGGGATATTATTTTTCACAACACCGTGGTATCAGAGCCATGGCGAATAATGGTCCGTTGTCTTTTCAGTATCCTCATCTCACAAAAGATAATTATGAGAAATGGTGTCTACGTATGAAAGATATTTTTGGCTCTCAAGATGTATGGGAAATCGTAGATAGAGGGTATGCAAAACTCGATAATGAGGAAGCTCTGCCTCAAATTGAAAAAGATGTCTTGGCAAAGACAAGGAAAAAGGATCAACAAGCCCTCACGCTCATCCACCAATGTCTGGATGATGCCATGTTTGAGAAGGTGGCAGATGCTTCCACCTCAAAGGAAGCTAGGGAAATTTTACAAAATTCTCTTCAAGGATTTGATAAGGTGAGTAAGGTAAAACTTCAAACTCTAAGGGCTGATTTTGAAGTTTTAAAAATGAAAGAATCCGAATGCATTTCGGATTATTGTTCAAAGTGAAGGTTGTTGTGAATCAATTAAGAATCAATTAAGAAGATACAGGGAAAACATAGAAGATGTCCGTGTGGTAGAAAAGATCCTTCGCACTTTAACACCTAAATTTGATTTTGTGGTGTGTGCTATTGAGGAGTCTAAAGATTTAGACTCTATGATAGTAGAGCAATTGGAGGGTTCTTTACAGGCCCACGAAAAAAAGATCAAAAGGAGACAATAAGTGTCACTGGAGCAATTTCTTAAAACTCAGGCATCCTTTAAGGACCATGGAGGTGAAAAGAGTTATCGAGGAAACGGACGAGGCCGGGGTGGTCATGGAAGAGGAAGAAATAACTGTAACTTCAACAATGAAGTTAAAATCCACCAAACATTCAGAGGTCGTGGTCGTGGACAAAAAGGAGGAAGAGGACGTGGCTACTACCAAGAAAATAATGAACAAAGGTATGACAAATCAAAAATTGAGTGTTATAATTGTCATAAATTTGGCCATTACTCTTGGGAATGTCGTAACAATGTTAAAGAAAAAGCTAACCTTGTTGACGACAAAAAAGAAGAAGATGAGTCAACGTAGTTGCTGGCACTCAAGGAAGAAGACATGGATGATTGTAGCTCGTGGTATTTGGACAATGGCGCAAGCAATCATATTTGTGGATGCAAAGAGAAGTTTGTGGAGATCAATAAAACGGTGAGAGCTAATGTGTCCTTTGGAGATACCTCAAAGATTCAAATCGAAGGGATAGGTACGATTCTAATCTCCTGTAAAGATGGTAGTCACAAGTTAATTCAAGATGTTTATTATGTCCCAAAATTAAAAAGTAATATTTTGAGTGAGCCAACTTCTTGAAAAGGGATATGACATCCACATGAAAAATATGCATATTTGGCTTAGAGATTCAAGTGGAATTCTAATTGCTAAAGTGCATATGGCAAAACAATAGATTATTTTCTCAGAATCTTAAAACAATTGATGCAAAGTGTTTGAAGGCTAATGTGCAAGATGAATCATGGTGTTGGCACGTGCGATTTCGGCACTTGAATTTTGAAGACAAATCAATGATAGAAAAGAACATGGTGCATGGGATACCATCAATCAATCAACCATCCCAATCAATTGTGTGAA
The DNA here is from genome assembly GCF_000715075.1 of Nicotiana tabacum. Taxonomy (NCBI): domain Eukaryota; kingdom Viridiplantae; phylum Streptophyta; class Magnoliopsida; order Solanales; family Solanaceae; genus Nicotiana; species Nicotiana tabacum. The sequence goes on from NC_134083.1 coordinate 26,967,737, forward strand.
GCTTGTCTTCTTAGAAAACATGCAGGGAGGAGTTTTCCGAATGAGTCCATGTCAAGAGCAACCATGCCACTCCAACTTGTTCACACTGATGTGTGTGGACCAATCAATCCATCTTCCTTTGGTAAAAGTAAATACTTTCTACTTTTCATTGATGACTTTAGTAGAAAGACTTGGATTTATTTCTTGAACCAAAAGTCTGAAGCTTCTGCTGTTTTTAAAATTTTTAAAGTACTTGTAGAAAAAGAAAGTGGCTATGAAATAAAAGTTTTAAGGTGCGATAGAGGAGGCGAAATAATATCCTGCCCATGAATAATATCCACGATAAATAATGATGACACAAGAGAGTAACAATGACACCAAATCTTTTAACGGGGTAAAATACAATGCCCGAGAGGAGCAATATATTACCACTATAATATTACAACTTTGTAGTGTCAAAGACTACTACGACTCAAAAGAAATAACACTCTGTATTTTAAATATCTCACCACAATATTACTCTCACTCTATTTTCTCACAGACTATAAAATAGTCTGTGGATTACTCTCACAGCTCTAATACTTCTCTCTTATATTTTGTGTGTTTGATATGAAACTGAATGGTTCTATTTATAAGGGAAGGAGTCGTCTAATTCAGCTAATCAAATTTGACTTTTGCAATTTGCATTGCAAATTGCTAACTTTTCAGCCGCCCATATGCAATTTGAAAATTAAAACATAGACCCACGGCTCATAGCCACAATTTCCTCCAATCATTTTGTTTCTTTTTTTACTTTATTTATTTAGGTAGGTCCCACAAATTTCTCCCTTAATTTTGATTTTTCTTCTTCATCCCAAGACTTGATCTCAATCTCTGAAAATCTTCAAATTTGAGAGGCTTTGTGAAAATATCTGCAGCTTGGTCATGAGATTTCACATACTTGAGCTCGACTTCTTTTATGGTAATGCATTCTCTGATGAAGTGATATCTTGTATCTATATGCTTGCTTCGATCCGGATTCTTCGCGAGTGCCTGTGCAGATTTGTTATCAATACAAATCTCTGTAGCTTCAATTTGTGGCAAATTGAGCTCCTTCAATAATCTTCTTAGCCAAATAGCATGACAGGTACAAGATGTTGATACTACTTATTCGGCTTCACAAGTCGAGAGAGTAACTATGGACTGTTTCTTTGAACTCCAAGAAATAACAGAATCACCCAAGAAAAACGCAAAGCCAGTTGTGCTTTTTTTATCATCAATATCTCCCGCATAATCACTATCACAAAATCTCATAAGGTTCAAATCACTAAAAGAAGAATAAAATAGCCCAAAGTCAATCGTACCTTTTAGGTAACGAAGAATTCTTCTAGCGACCTTCAAGTGAGTGGAGCTAGGAGCTTCCATGAAGCGACTTACTACTCCAACTGCAAAGAGTATATCTAGCCAAGGTATAAGTCAAGTACCTCAAAACTTCCCACAAGACTCCATTTTTCCTCCTTCATCAAACTTGGACAATTTTGTCCCATTCTCCATCGTTGTATTCACGGGGTTGCAATCGAGCATGTTGAACTTCTTCAATATCTCTTTTGTATAGCTTTCTTGAGAGATGAAAATTCCATCCTCCATCTGCTTCACTTCTAGGCCCAGGTAGTATGACATGAGCCCTACGTCTGTCATCTCGAACTCACGGGACATATCTTTTGTGAGACGGGGTACTGAAAAGACAGCAGACCATTATTCGCCATGGCTCTGATAACAAATCTCTCCCTTAATTTTGATTTTTATTCTTCATCCCAAGACTTGATCTCAATCTCTGAAAATCTTCAAATTTGAGAGGTTTTGTGAAAATATATGCAACTTGGTCATGAGATTTCACATACTTGAGCTCGACTTCTTTTTTTGGCAATGCATTCTCTGATGAAGTGATATCTTGTATCTATATGCTTGCTTCGATCATGATACACTGGATTCTTGGCAAGTGTCTGTGCGGATTTGTTGTCAATACAAATCTTTTTAACTTCAATTTGTGGTAAATTGAGCTCTTTCAATAATCTTCTCAGCCAGATAGCATGACATGTACAAGATGTTGCTGCAATATATTCAGCTTAACAAGTCGAGAGAGTAACAATTGATTGTTTTTTTGAACTCCAAGAAATAACAGAATCACCCAAGAAAAACACAAAACCAGTTGTACTTTTTCTATCATCAATATCTCCCGCATAATCACTATCACAAAATCTCATAAGGTTGAAATCACTAGAAGAAGAAATAAATAACCCAAAGTCAATCGTTTCTTTTAGCTAACGAAGAATTCTTCTAGTGACTTTCAAATGAGTGGAGGTAGGAGTTTCCATGAAGCGGCTTACTACTCCAACTACAAAGAGTATATCTGGCCTGGTACAAGTCAAGTACCTCAAACTTTCCATAAGACTTTTGAAAAATGTAGGATCCACTTTTTCTCCTTATTCAAACTTGGACAATTTTGTCCCACTCTCCATCGGTGTGTTTACGGGGTTGCAATCGAGCATGTTGAATTTCTTCAAAATCTCTTTTGTATAGCTTTCTTGAGAGATAAAAATTTCATCCTCTATCCGCTTCACTTCTAGGCCCAAGTAGTATGACATGAGCCCTACGTCTGTCATCTAGAACTCACGGGACATATCTTTCTTAAAAGCTTCAAACAAACTTGGTTTATTACCCGTAAAAATAAGATCATCAACATAAAGACAAACAAGCAAGATATCTCCATTAGTATGAACTTTAAGGTAAAGAACATATTCATGGAGACAACGAGTAAACCCATTGTCTTGAAAATACTTGTCGATACAACTATTCCATGCTCGTGGGGCTTGCTTTTAATCCATATAAAGCTTTCTTCAACCGCAACATTTTATCTTCATGATTTTTTACTACAAAGTCCAATGGTTATTCAACACAGACTTCTTCTTCAAGATAGCCATTCAAAAAGGCTTGACTTGACGTCTAGTTGATGGATCTTCTACTTTATTTGCGCCGCCAAAGAGATGAGCAAATGAATCGTCTCCATGCGGGTAACAGGTGCATAGACTTCTTCATAGTCAATGTCTTGCCTTTGCTTGTAGCCTTTAGCCACAAGTCGTGCCTTGTATCTCTCCACATCTCTATCAACATTCTTCTTTGTCTTGTATACCCATTTTACTCCAATTGCTCGATGACCCTTGGGAAGGGTTGTTAACTCCCAAGTGTTGTTCTTCACTATTGACTCGATCTCCTTCTCTATGGCTTGTTTCCACCTTTTGTCTGTAAGAGCTTCATCAAAGTTCATTAGTTCACTGTCAGCAAAAAAACAATATAAAAATCAAAATTAGTAACTTTTTATGTGTGCTCATAGAGCTCTTGAATACTCATTGTCCTTTGCGACTGTTCATTTGAACTTTCTTGAGAAGAGGGAGATGCAACATTTGTTGGAGAAGGAGGTGGAGTTGTGTCCTGCACAGGTTCCACGGTCTTTGGTTCTTCTTCATCACCAAAGTATGGAAGAAAATCATATGAAGTTTCTTCCCGAGCTTCCCAATTTCATGCCAATTCTTCATCAAATTCAACATCACGACTCACCACCATCTTGCCGCTACTTGGGTTGTATAGCTTGTAGCCTTTTGAACTCGTATCATAGCCAACAAACACATGCTTGACACTTTGATCGTCAAGCTTCGCTCTCCCTTGATGTGGCACATGAGCATAGGCTATGCTCCCAAAGATTCTCAAGTGCTTGACACTTGGTTTTCTTCCACTCCATGCTTCTTGGGGGGTTTGATCTCTAACATTCCTTGTTGGACACCTGTTGTTCAAATAAACTGCATAAGAAACAGCTTCGGCCCAAAATTCCTTGGGCATACTATTATCTTTCAACATACATCTAGCCATATTAAAAATCGTTCGATTCTTTCTCTCTACAACTCCATTTTGTAGAGGTAAATAAGGTGTCGTTAGAGGGTGACGAATTCCATGAGACTGACATAAGTCATTAAATTCTTTTGAAGTGAATTCGCCTCCTCTATCGGACCTTAAAGCTTTTATTTCATAGCCACTTTCTTTTTCTACAAGTACTTTGAAACTTTTAAAAGCAGCAAAAGCTTCAGATTTTTGGTTCAAGAAATAAACTCAAGTCTTTCTACTAAAGTCATCAATGAAAAGCAGAAAATATTTACTTTTACCAAAGGAAGGTGGATTGATTGGTCCACACACATCAGTGTGAACAAGTTGGAATGGCATGATTGCTCTTGATATGGACTCCTTCGGAAAACTCCTCCTTCATTTTTTTCCCAAGAAGACAAGCTTCACACAATTGATTAGGATGGTTGATTGATGGTATCTCATGCACCATGTTCTTTTCTCTCATTGATTTGAGCGCTTCAAAATTCAAGTAGCCAAATCGCATGTGCCAACACCATGATTCATCTTGCACATTAGCCTTCAAACACTTCGCATCAATTGTTTTAAGATTCAGAGAAAATAATCTATTCTTTGCCATATGCACTTTAGCAATTAGAATTCCACTTGAATCTCTAAGCCAAAGATGCATATTTTTCATGTGGATGTCATATTCCTTTTCAAGAAGTTGGCCCAAACTCAAAATATTACTTTTTAATTTTGGGACATAATAAACATCTTGAATTAACTTGTGACTACCATCTTTACAGGAGATCAGAATCGTACATATCCCTTCAATTTGAATCTTTGAGGTATCTCCAAAGGATACATTACCTCTCACCATTTTATTGATCTCCACAAACTTCTCTTTGCATCCACACATATGATTGCTTGCGCCATTGTCTAAATACCACGAGCTACAATCGTCCATGTCTTCTTCCCTGAGTGCCAGCAACAACGTTGACTCATCTTCTTCTTTCTTGTCGTCAACAGGGTTAGTTTTTTCTTCAACATTGCTACAACATTCCCAAGAGTAATTGCCAAATTTATGACAATTATAACACTCAATTTTTGATTTGTCATACCTTTGTCCATTATTTTCTTGGTAGTAGCCACGTCCTCTTCCTCCTCTTTGTTCACGACCACGACCTCTGAATGTTTGGTAGATTTTAACTTCATTGTTGAAGTTGTTACAGTTACTTCTTCCTCTTCCATGACCACCACGGCCTCGTCCGTTTCCTCGATAACTCTTTTCACCTCCATGGTCCTTAAAAGGATGCCTGAGTTTTAAGAAGTTACTCCAGTGGCACTTCTTGTCTCCTTTTGATCTTTTCTTCGTGGGCCTGTAAAGAACCTTCCAATTGCTTTACCATCATAGAGCCTAAATCTTTAGACTCCTCAATAGCACACACCACAAAATCAAAGTTAGATGTTAAAGTGCGAAGGATCTTTTCTACCACACGGACATCTTCTATGTCCTCCCCGTATCTTCTTAATTGATTCACAACAGCCTTCACTTTTGAACAATAATCCGAAATGCATTCAAATTCTTTCATTTTTAAAACTTCAAAATCAGCCCTTAGAGTTTGAAGTTTTACCTTCTTCACCTTGTCAAATCCTTGAAGAGAATTTTGTAAAATCTCCCTAGCTTCCTTTGAGGTGGTAGCATCTGGCGTCTTCTCAAACATGTCATCATCTAGACATTGGTGGATGAGCATGAGGGCTTGTTGATCCTTCTTCCTTGTCTTTGTCAAGACATTTTTTTCATTTTGAGGCAGAGCTTCCTCGTTATCGGGTTTTGCATACCCTCTATCTAAGATTTTCCACACATCCTGAGAGCCAAGAATGGCTTTCATACGTAGACACAATTTCTCATAATTATCTTTTGTGAGATGGGGTACTGAAAAGACAACGGACAATTATTCACCATGGCTCTGATCCACGTTGTTGGGAAAAATAATATTCCGCCCAGAAATAATATCCACGATAAATAATAATGACACAAGAGCGTAACAATGACACCAAATTTTTTAACGAGGTAAAATACAATACCCGAGAAGAGTAATATAATACCACTATAATATTACAACTTTGTAGTGTCAAAAGACTACTACGACTCAAAAGAAATAACACTATTTATTTTAAATATCTCACCACAGTATTACTCCCGCTCTATTTTCTCACAGACTATAAAATAATCTGTGGATTGCTCTCACAACTCTAATACTAATGGTGTGTTTGAGATGAAACTGAATAGCTCTATTTATAATGGAAGGAACCGTCTCATTCAGCTAATCAAATTTGACTTTTGCAATTTGCATTGCAAATTGCTAACTTTTCAGCCACCCATATGCAATTTGAAAATTAGAACATAGACCCACCGCCCATAGCCACAATTTCCGCCAATCATTTTGTTTCTTTTTTTACTTTATTTATTTAGGTAGGTCCCACAATTACCAGATAGCATCTGTTCATAGAGTCTTCCAGTGACAAATTAGTGTTTATGCCACAAGCCCTGACGTTGCTGAAATCTTTTAGCGGTAAAGAGGTATTGAACAATTAACTATTGACTTATTAAAAAACAAAAAGAAAACTGTTGGATTATGAGAATAAAGGAACAAACCCCAAAGGACATTGGTTTCCCGATTCTGGCATGGACGACGTACGATCCAAGAGCTGAAATACCCGCCTGCTGGCTCCAGCAGCTTTCATTGCTACAGTATATAATCCAGATAGTCCAGATACTGATGATCCAACTGTAAGCATATTCAATTGTTTACGTCAACAAAGGATCTAAGATAGAAAAAGATAAATGCCAAAATATTAGGCAACAAAGATAGAAATTGATAAACGCTTGAACAATTGATCTAAGATAGAAATTGATAAATGCTAAAATATTACTATAAGTTATGGGGCATCCAGAGGTACAATTCACTTAAGACAACCAATGAGGGGGTCACCTGTCAAGCTATAGAGTATGAAGGATGTAAGAGCTCCAGGTGTCATAGCGCCTTGGATAGTTAGAGTGGCTCCATATATTACTACTACAATAACTGATAGAGTAGATGCTGCATTTAAGCTTCCAGAGAAAAGACCAACCACTTTCTGCAGAAGAAAAAACGAGATATCAGGTTTTCCTTCTCATCCTTTCACCATCTTTCTCTCTTCTTTTCTTGTGCAGAGGTGGAAGAATAAAGCAACTCACAGCCTGTCCAAGCCCAAGCTTTAAGGTCTCATCAACTTTCTCTGAATAGCGTGAAATCTCATAATCTTCCTGTGCAAATGATCTCACCGTGCGTATAGCGCCAAAAGTTTCCTAAACACAAAGTTCACCTTGATTACATGAGAATAAACCATTGATAAATTTCTAGGATATTATGTTTCTTACAATATTCGGAAACATAACGCAAAAAGTGAGGTGATAAAGGAAACATATTAATTTGAAAAAGATAAAATAAAGGATACATATTATCTGCTAGCAAACATGTACTTCCCGGCAACGTGAAAGCTCATAAAAAACTAGAAGATCCCAGCAGCAACTTGAACTCAGCAGAATTAAGTAACAAGACTTTCGAGTATCATTTCTCTGTTGATAGTTATCACACTGCTTCAAGGGAGTATACATAACACGCCTTCACTGGGATGGCAGCCAACAATGATGGCGCATTTATGAACTACTTTAGCACTACTTCAATGAAAAACTCCACGCAAACGTTCATATTCAAAGGATGTAAGATTTAGTTTCTATAAGTAGGAACGGCAAGCGGTGCGGGTTCTGTCTTAACCCGCAAAATTTCAACCCGCCCCACTCCGCCCTGCATAGCATTTTCACCCGCGTCCACCCGCCCCGCCCCGCTTAGTTTTTTCTTCTTCATTTTGTCAGTTTTATTTATTTTTTATCTTTTGATTGGAATTTTCCGTGTCAGTTAAGGATTTAAGGTGGGTGCAACTGTAAACTGTTTTACTAAGTTTCTTTTTTCTTTTTCGGGCAATAAGCAAGAAAAAGAAAATAGCTAATAGGTTTTAAAGAACTATCACCCGCTACTCATCATGTCTCAAAATTCCTGTGAATTTTTAGTCTTTCCATTTGAGATGTTTAAAAAATATATGACGCCACTCTTGTCATTAACTTCTCAACAACTAATTAACTATTTCAATTGTAGTGATAAAATGCATAAATCAAAACTACCGATAACAAAAATGATAGAATTTAAGACACTCACAATTAATCAACATCAATGATGAGAATTGAGAGGTAACAACTACTAAAATGGTCAACAAAAGAATGTGCTGAAGTTTGCAAGTGAAGAAGCGGATATTAATACTTACCCAAAAAATAGCTGATATTGATCATAAGCATACAAATACGATATTGGGATTATATAGCACAACACCAGACTATTGTAAGCATCAAAGCTCTTCTGTCAAGCCAGAGTCATTATTGCGTGATTGCATCATCAGTATAAATCTTTATCTTATCAAGAATAAAAATCATCCGTATGTTTCTAGCTCGGCCAAACCCGTACCAACCCAAAACCTGCAACCCGCCAAGAACTTTAAAAAATGAAAAATCAACCCGCACCGCCATTATCATCCCTATAAGCTCCCCTTGAAGGACAATGGTTTATTGGTAGGGTCCAAGCAACAATCACTCTATCCATGCAAATTTGGGAAGTCTACTTTGCAAGAACTTCAACTAGAATACAACTGATGTATTTAGAACGCAGGAAGAAATAGACAACCTATACGAGCAGAGTAACAAACCTCAGCAATGGACGAGGCTACTGCTGCAGCAGCTTGAGTTTTGTGGGAAAGTTCGCGCATGTAGCGACCAAATCTGCGTACTGCAACTGATATGACTGGTACAACAGCTAGCGACAACACTAGATTTGTATATTTTTAAAAATCAGTAACACTATAAAATAACAAAAAAAAAAGGTGGAAACAAATAGTATCTTCTCTCAAGAAGATTTTATCTCTTTACATGTTAATTTCCATGATGTTTGAAACATAAACCCAAGTCCAATAAATGCAGTAGCAAGATTCCTCAAAGCCTCTGAAAGGTTAGTAGTTGCAGCATTCTTTATGATCTGGGTATCTTCAGATAGCCTACTGAGAAGCTCCCCTGTTCGAGTAACATCGAAGAACGCTATCTCCTGAAGAATGCATTTTGTCTTTCAGAAAGATCTCTAGGATGGAAAGAAAAAACAAGACCTACTCTAACAGAGTGAGAAAGATAAAACCTAATTAGAGGAAATTAGCCAAGAGTATGTCTTTACCTGGTGAACAAGGTGACTGAGCAGGTTCTTTCTTAACCGGGCTACAACCCTTTCACTGGCAGAAGAGAACAACCATGCTCGAAGCGCTGTGCAAACAGAACTGAAAGAGGCAATTGTTGCAAAATTAGAAATAACAAAATGCAATTGAAGGCAAAAACCATACTGGAGAACTAAGTGTCTCATTATGTCCCCCTCCTGTGAAAGCCTAAAATAATAGAAATACAATCTCCAAGCTCAATTTACTGATAATTGAAAAAAGATACTGAAGCTTTTCTTTAGCAGCATGAAAAGAGAGAATAAGAAAGTTGGGCAAAAGTTGCAGGGGATACCCGACTATGACAATCAGAAAGATTTCAAGTATTGTGTTCTTGACTGCATTTAAAGCTTCTGATTTCTGTTCAGGTGTTTGGATATCACCTGAAACAATATCAATTATTTGGCCACCAAATTTTGGCTGCAAATTGAGCATTATAAAGTCAGTGATAAGAGAATCCAGGAAATCCAGCTTTCGCTTCAGTATAAAAGCAGTGAATTGGAAGAGGTACCTACGATCAAAATGCTTGATGTTGACGCAATCAGCAAAGCAATTGTCGCGATTACCAAACTTCCTGCTTCAGGCTTCGCCTGCAAAACAGGAGCATGTTTGTTTTAATTCAAGTGCACACACTGTTTGCCAGTACATACACAAACAACATCCACTTACAAGTGAAAGGACTCTGCCAAATCCAACATTTGGTGCCTGAAGATGAAGATGAAGATGAAGTTAGCTCTTTGTACACTAAACAATGGACTGTAAGACATGACTAGTACACTAACTGAAAGCAAAACGTAAATTACCGGAACAGAATCGCCATGCTCAAGGTCTTGTAGCTGACCATTTTCAGCACCGTTTCTCTTTCTCCCTAACTATAAAGACAGATATGAACAGTAAAAACCAAAAAATTAATCTGCTAAAAGACCAATGATCTTGTTTCCCAAGTCAAATTCTGGAACTACTAATGTGATGCTGCTAATAGACAAATGATCTTCTTGACCAAGCCAAATTCTGAAACTACTAATGTGATGCTCCTGACCATTAACAAAGTATTAGTTACAATAGCAACTCACAGAGTGCATCACAAAGAAAACAACATGCTCAATGATAGGAATCTCAAATAAGTTATAAACAAGAGACAGCCTTTATATGCAATAAACTTCAATGGACAAGCTTCCATTAGGTCGAACCAAAGAGAGATGGATTAAGTCAAGTTTCTTGCTCATGTAGATGTTCTAACAAGGGCGGCGTAGAAGGTAACTAATGGGTTCATCTGAACCCAGTGGCTTTGGCTCTGCCTGTGTATTAAAATGTACTAAATAAATAAATATGTAGTAATAGATTTGGAACCCAGTAAATCAAATGGGCTGTGATGAATCTCGAATTGAAACCCATAATGTTCAAATTGAGGTTCTGCCTTTCTAACCAAGCTAAATACCAGGAAGCTTATGACTGTACGTTCCATTTACTCCGAGATAGCCTTGAACCATAAAACCCCATGCAAATACAATTGAAACTTGGGTAAATTCTTTGACAACAATATAGAACCTCATGACCTAACAGCCTAAATTCGCAGCTCGTGCTATGTGACACAGTAAAATAAATGTTACGTACGATGAAAGAGGATTGACGAGATAAAAATGATGGATGTAGAGAAGCCTATGAATGCAAATTTGCAAAAACCCAACAAGAAAGGGGAATTTAGTTTAAAGATGAAAAATATAAAGAAACTTACAGCAGTTCTATCTAAGAGAGGAGTTCGCGCACCACCAAGCCCGTGGCCATGCATTCCTGAATGGTAGTTCATGGATTGAGTTTTACTTTAGTGAGTGTGGCGGTCACAAGTAGAGCTCGCTGCAGTTTTAAGTTCAAAGTTCAAACTGAAAACCACAAACTGTGAAATGGGTGGCTGATGAGTGGGAAGGTCTTATAAGAAGTATTTTTTTTATTTTATTTTTTGTATATAATTGGAAGAAGAAGAAAAAAAAATTGTCGTATAGCATTGATAGGTTATAAAGAAGTGCTTGGGAATTTCTTGGAGACCAAGACATGAGACCCCATGTTCTATCCCTGCTGTGAATAAACATACATTTTCTTGAGCTAATTGCTTATGTCATTTACGGACAATTTTGTCACCAATGCAAATTTCTCACATGACTAAGATGATTTAAGTAGTTTTTGTTTATACTTTATATTTATATAATTAAATCTCTTTATAATAATTTTATTTGTTCTATAGTTTTTAGTTATTTTTTTTTTTGGAACCCTAGGAAATCTCGCAGCCTCTACAGTTTTTGCCCTTCGGGTGAGAGCACTGTGCGCATTGGATAAAATTCTCACTGTGTAATAGCCTGCAAACTACACAGAGGATGTAAATCGCACTAGGTAAGCCCGTGTGACAGGCTCAGACCCAGAGGTCATTGAGGGAGGTTCGAACCCGCGTTGCCCATATGGACAACACCTTCCAAACCAACTGGGGCGTCCCTTCGGGGACAGGTTTTGGTTGTTATAAAAAGGTTATATAATAACGTAACATGAAAAATTGGTCTCAAAAGTAAACTTGATTATTATAGTAAAGTGCATTTAGGAATCCAGTATGTAGTTATAGTAGAGAATAGATACTATAGAAAGGTATGATTGCATTTAATCACGAATTCAATAATTAAAATGAGTTATGAACTCGATAGCAAATTACTATAAACTTCAAATACTAGTTTCGACGTTGTTTCAAGTAAGATAGTGATTATTTTTTACATGTACCTTTACCTTTACCTTTATTTTCTTCTATCAAAATTTCCAATGTGATGTAATGGGGGGTTTTTTAATGCCTTCTTGCTTAATAGCCAGAGGAAAAATAGCCACCACGTATTTGCTGAAAACAACATGATATGAGTGGCTTCCTTCCTGGAACTTCTTTGGTTGAAAGATAAAAAAATACTTTAAAAATATAAAGTCGTTGAAATTGCCGTGATGTAGCGTGGCTCGGCTCGCATTTGTTGGTTAGGATCTTTTGACTTTTTGAGTATCGTTTCAGTCTATAAAATAAACGGCTGAACTTTCTTACTCATTTTTAGAAAATAAGAAAGGAAAAAAAAGGGTTCAAATTACAACCTATTGACCACTGAACTGTTCCTTTATGACTATGAGATATAATAGCAAATATGGATTTAAAAGTTTGTTAGAAAACGGATAAACATGAAATTTAAGGAGTGGTTGTTAGGAATATTCCCGATATGCACTATGTCCGTTCGTTGACTCTCAAGTCTTCTTAGACCGAGAGAAGTTATTAAAGTAGTAAAATCGGTATATAATACTCTCTGCGTTTCAATTTATGTGAACTCATTTGACTGGGCACGAAACTTAAGAAAAAAGAGAAGACTTTTGAACTTGTGGTGTAGAATGAAGCACATATATTTTATGTTGATATAAATTATTGTATAAAGGTAAATTATTTCCAAATAAAAAAAGAGATCATTCTTTTTGGCACGAACTAAAAAGGAAATAGATTCACGTAAATTGAAACAGATGGAGTATTAATTTACTACATTTTTCCACAGCTAGTATTCGGGGCAACGTTGCTCCTTTAGTCCAACGCTACGAGTGACAAATGGCTGTTTGGACTATATTTGGATAGTAAAAGATGAGCCGACTCATTAAATGGGTCATTGCCAACTCTACCCAAAATTTACTTGGGTTAAAATGTGTTTGGTCAAGATAGGCTAAATACTGGGTTGTTACTCAACCCGTCGAAACTGACCCAAATCTTTACAATATTCTCAACTTTTAAACAAGCATATATAAAATATTCTCACGTATATAACAATGATTTTTATTTTCATTTTTCTTAAATATCACTCTAGAATGGTGATGATGAAAAAAAAAATTCCCGCAGCTTCTTGTCTTATCTTTTGGTATAAATGTCAAATCATACCTTACGATTTCTTTCCTCAATTTACACTAGAACTTTATTTGATAGTATTTGATCTTCTAATATTAACAAAGATCATAATCATAATAATAATAAAAGTAGTAAAATTAGAACATCTCACCTATGATCATAATTATAGGCTAAACACTGGGTTGTTACTCAACCCGTCGAAACTGACCCAAATCTTTACAATATTCTCAACTTTTAAACAAACATATATAAAATATTCTCACGTATATAACAATGATTTTTATTTTCATTTTTCTTAAATATCACTCTAGAATGGTGATGATGAAAAAAAAAAATTCTCGCAGCTTCTTGTCTTATCTTTTGGTATAAATGTCAAATCATACCTTATGATTTCTTTCCTCAATTTACACTCAGAACTTTATTTGATAGTATTTGATCTTCTAATATTAACAAAGATCATAATCATAATAATAATAAAAGTAGTAAAATTAGAACATCTCACCTACTCCCAACCCACCTCCCACCATCCCAACCCTCACCCTACCCCCGACCCCCCACCCCACACTAAATAAAAATATTATTTAGAGTACTTTCTTTTCATGTTGTAGATAGAGTATTTTCTTTTTTATTTCAACAAAATAAATATTTTCTTTTATGATGTAAAAAAGTATTTTCTTTCATTTCAACAAAATAAGTACTTTCTTTTCATGATATAGAAAAAATAATTTTTTTCACAAAATGGGTACTTTCTTTTTATATTGTAGAAAATGTATTTACTTTTATTTCAACAAAAAGAATACTTTCTTTTCATGTTGTAAAAAATAACTATTTTCTTTCATTTCAATACAATGAGTACTTTCTTTTCATGTTGTAAAAAGAGTACTTTTATTTTGTTTCAACAAGAAAAAGAGTATTTTCTTTTCTACTATGAATCTCAAATTTCAACGTTGTTCTTGTGTAAAAAAGTAAAGTAGCACATTAGTTCCTTTAGGTTTGTGTGAACTTTTTGAAGAATAATTGAATTCTTGAAGAAAATAGAATCTTGAAAACGTTGGGTATTTGGGGGGGGGGGGCACCGGAAACATGATAAATTGGGTGGAGGGGGGTTGAGGATAATAGCAATGTAGCATAGAAAATTATTTTCCTAAAAAATATTTTTGATTCTTTAACTTCACAAGAAGAAAAAAAATCACAAAAAAAGTTTTTCACTCACCAACCAAATATGAAAAAATAATATATAAAATCACTCATTTTCTAGGAAAATATTTTCAAGTTTCCTTCATACCAAACACATTGGAAGCTTTAGCGGGCAAATGCTATTCATAGGTCAATTTTAACTGAAACCATGGGTTGATTGAGCTACTGAAAATAAATGGGTTTAGTTGGATTGTGCCCAAACTTAGCCTATCATTTAAGTAGGGGATTTTTACCTTCCGATATTACATATGAAACTTTATTACCCTTCCTAATCAAGTTTTAACTTAATTACATGGCCATGTACAATTTACCAATTATATACAAATTAGTTTTAAATAAGTATCCCTTTATATTGGGAATTGAATAAAGAATCAGTTATTTTTTCATCATTGTTCTCTCTCCTTCCTGCGCTCTCTCTCTCTCTCTCTCCTGCGCTCTCTCATTCTCTGTTATTTCCTCATTTTTTCTTCCTCTGATGTTCTTTATTTTTTATCCTTTCATGTTGTATATATTTTTAAGGAATTCATCAATGGATTTCAATTGTTTTACTATAGAGTTTTAACTTAGCAATTTTCTTTCATGTTGCACAATTGGTGTTCAAATTGAAATTGTCAATCAATAAATTTTGAAGGTATTTGACTCTCCACCATTGACGGTCATTAAAAGGCTTTGAAGCTTTGAATTTGAATTTGGGTTTTCAAAAACCATTATTTGTTTGGATTGGGTGTTGTTGCAAACAATTGAGAATATTGTTTGGAGTTTATATCTCAATTTTGAGGGTGTTTGGTGAATATTAGACTTGATTTTGGCTGAATTTCATATTGAAACTCGAAGAAGAAGATAACACATAACATACAATATACTTACGAAATTGTAGTAAATTTGTATTATAATTGTATGTAAATTGTATTCTGTTGAAGTTATATATATTTTTTTATTTGAATGTTGTATGAAAGTTGAAAAATAGTTATATAATGTATGAATCGTTGTATAAAATTTGTATTTAAGTTAACAATACTATCTTTTATATAAAGTTGTTGATATGTATCAAAATTATATTAAGAGAGAGTTTTGAGTGGAATTTTAGAGAGGAAGAAGCACACACCACAAACAAAATATATACAAATTAGATACAAAATATATAAAATATACAAAAGACATATTGTATAAAATTTGTATGAAAATTGTATTTAAGTTGAATGATATTATGGATGTATTTTAACTAGGTAAAAATAATGTATGAAAGTTGTAGAAACATTGTAAATAAGTGTATACTATATAATTAGTTGTATGAAATTTATTTTTAGTATGTATGTTGTTGTAGATATATCAATTTATATTAAATATGTACGAAATTTGTTTTTAAATTTGTATGTTGTTGTATCATCAAATTGTATAATATTACTTTTAAGTACGATGTTGTGATGACCCAAAATGTCATCTTTAAATTTAATAATTAATTATGTGATCTAAGCACTATTTACCATTACTCAAGTTGCGTGTGCAGTCCGTAAAAAAATTTCGGAAAGTTTTCAGGTGAAAAATGAAATAAAATTTGAATTAGAGCTTTAAAACTCAACTGAATTGACTTTGGTCAATATTTTGAGCAAACAGACTCGGATCAGTATTTTGACAGTTTTGGTAGGTCTGTATCGTGATTTGGGACTTAGGGGTATGCCCGGAATCAAATTCCGAGGTCCCTAGCCCGAGATATGGAATTTTGATAAAAAATTAAAAGTTTAAGTTCAAATAGTGACTGGATGTCAAATTATGTGCAAACGACCCCAGAATAGAATTTTGATGATTCCAACAGCTCCGTATGGTAATTTTGGACTTAGGAGCGTGATCGAAATTTTATTTGGAAGTCCGTAATGGAATTAGGCTTGAAATATCGAAAGTTGAATTTTTGGGAAGTTTGACTGAGGGGTTGACTTTTTTATATCGGGGTCGAAATCTGATTCTGAAAATTTTCATAGCTCAGTTATGTTATTTATGACTTGTGTGAAAAATTTGAAGTCATTCCGAATTGATTTGATGTGTTTCGACACAAGATATAGAATTTGAAAGTTCAAAGTTTATTGATTTTGATTTGAGGTGCGATTTGTCGTTTTGATGTTGTTTGATGTAGTTTGAAGCCTCGACTAAGTTCGTATGGTATTTTAGGACATGTTGGAATAATTGGTTAAGGTCCCGAGGGTCTCGGGTGGATTTCGGAAAGTAAACGGAATAGATTTCGGACAAAGAGTGCTGGAAATTTCAGTTGCAGAAATTTCGTACATGGAGCCAACTTTGGAAGCTTATATCTCGCAATTCATAAGGAATCAAAACAGTTTTAAAACATTAAAGTTGTAGTCGTTTGATTATAGTTTCCAGAAAGTTAAACCATTCATTATTTGGACATTTGTACAGAAAGTTATGACGGATTGAATGAAGGCTGGTAGAGCGGTTTCGTCAGAAATTTCTGATGCGTTGAGCCGACTTTGGAAGCTTATATCTCGCAATTCATAAGGAATCAGAACATTTTCAAAACATGAAAGTTGTAGTCGTTGGATTATAGTTTCAAGAAAGTTAAACACATTATCATTTGGACATTTGTACATGAAGTTATGATCAATTGAAGGAAGGCTGGTAGAACAGTTTCTGGTGGACTTTTAGTGACGAAAAATGGACTTTTAGTGACGGATTGGCAGAAACTTAAGGACCAAAAATGGTCATTTCATTCATTTCGTTTTGGATTTTTGGAGCACGGTTCTTGGACGATTTTCACGGGAAAACATTGGGGTAAGTGTTCTTTATCCTATATTGATTATATTTCATGATTCCATACTCATTTACATCATGAATCCATGAATTTATGGAAGAAAAATCAAGATTTTTGCAAAATCTTCCAAAAACGAAAATTTAAGATTTGGAGGTCGAGTTGTTATCGGATTTTGGTAAAATTAGTATGGGTGGACTCGTAATTGATTGGGTTATCGGATTTTATAAGTTTCGCCGGATTTCGAGATGTGGCCCCCACAGGCAAATTTTGAGCTAATTTCGAATTTTAATGAAAATGTAATATTTTCTTATGAAATTGATTACTATAATTTTTGTTGACTGTATCGAATTAATTATGACTAGATACGAATCGATCGGAGTCGGAAAATCGCGGAAAAAGCATAATACTTGATTAAATTGGAGCAAGTCGAGGTAAGTGACTTGTCTAACCATGTGTGGGGGAAATTTCCCCTAGGATTGGTATTGATGTGATTATTGAAATGTGTTGAAAGTCGTGTGCACGAGATAACGAGTGTGTACACGGGTTAAATTACGAAAGATTATATTTTTAAATTGTGTAGATCACTGTTGCGCATTTATTAAATTATTTTATCTTGTTATATTCTTCAGCATTGATCTAAGATATATACTTCAAATTTGTTTGATCTTTTCTTACTAATTGTTTTACCTGTTTAGTTGAAACTTAGTTTTTATTATTCTGTGCATTATTTGAAGGTTTATTTTCTTTAAATTAAATATTATTAATATGAAGTATTTGACATTTTTAAACTTGATATTGAAGCAACATAGTAAAGATTTTAAAATATTATTTTTCTAAATTATTTACTCCTGAATATTTTTATACTCATTGTGAGGGAGCCGTGAGCTCTTTATTGTGGAAGAATATTATTGTTGAATTGTTTTGATATGAGCCGCGAGCTCTTATTATAGAAAAATATTATTGTTGAATTATTTTGACATGAGCAGTGAGCTCTTTATTGTGGAAAAATATTATTGATGAATTATTTTGACATGAGCCGTGAGCTCTTTATTGTGGAAAACTATTATTGATGATTTATTTTGGCATGAGCCGTGAGCTCTTTATTGAGGAAAAATATTGTTGTTGAATTATTTTGGCAAGTTAAATTATTTGAGCACTTGAGGTGCAAATTGTGATATTGATACGCATGCGGTGGTATAAGGTCTGGGTGTTGAAACGCATGCGGTGAGATAAGGATGGATTGATACGCGTGGCTAGTAGGGGTGACTACTAGAAGTCATGCGGTGTGATAAGAGTGGCTAAAACGCGGGATGCTATTTCGGAAAAAAAATATTTTTTAAAATAAATTGTGAAGGCTCCCGCGGTGATATAAAAAAATGAGACATTGTGAAATTATTTATAACTTGGGACTACGAGGCGGTACCTCGGTAGTGCCCTTGTTGATATTGATTTATGGCCATAGTTGCTTTCGATTAATTGTTGTGATTTTCATAAAGTTGAAGGAAATTCTATTTTGATTCCACGAGATATTATTTACAATTATTTGGTGTCATTAAATGTGACATACTATTTGATTCATTTCCAATGTCATTTTATTTTACTACATTGATAAATATTTTACCATGCCATTATTATATTTCAATAGGGCCTTACCTGACCTCGTCACTACTCTACCGAGGTTAGGCTTGGCACTTACTGGGTACCGCTGTGGTGTACTCATACTACGCTTCTGCACATCTTTTTGTGTGCAGATCCAGGTACATTTTACCAGCCTAGACGTCAGTGAGTTACCTGCGCACGGAGATTTCGAGGTATATCTGCCAGCGTCCGCAGACTCCGGAGTCCCCTTCTATCATTTTATGTTGCTTCCTTATATTTTATTTAGACCTTGACATATAGAGACATTGGGAATAAATTCTTAGAAGCTTGTGACTTATTTCTACCGGGTTTTGGGAGTTGTAATCATTTGAATTATAGATTACTTATTTTCAGATATTTATGATTATTCCGCATTGATAGGCTTACCTAGTCTTAGAGACTAGGTGCCATCACGACACCCTACGGAAGAAAATTTGGGGTCGTGACAGATGTATCCATTTTAGTGCTAATTTATATATGTTTCTTTAATTTGTGATAGATTAGTGTATTGGGTAAGTTAACCAATCAAGTGAAGCAGAATACTTTATTGGCCCCGCACGATAGTTATTAACCTCGTAAAATCTCTGGACAAATTTTGATAAATATCAACAACTTTACATAAAAAGATAATATATATATATATATATATATATATATATATATATATATATATATATATATATATATATATATATATATATATATATATATATATATATATATATATATATATATATATATATATATATATATATATATATATATATATATATATATATATATATATATATATATATATATATATATATATATATATATATATATATATATATATATATATATATATATATATATATATATATACAACTTTACCACAAATTCATAAGTATATGGTATGCCATGCGTTCTTCTTCTTCTTCAGCCAAAATCAAGTTTAATCTTCACCAAACACCCTCAAAATTGAGATATAAACTTCAAACAATGTTCCCAATTGTTTGCAACAACCTCAATCCAAAAAATAATGGTTTTTAAAAACCCAAATTCGAATTCAAAGCTTTATGATAGATTAGTGTTTGAATCTTCAATTCATACAACCTTCTTACTAGGTGTTGAATTCATCTCTTGAAAAAGACTATCAAATTGCAGGATAATTCGATTTTCAAGAGTGCACAATACACACCGAAGTGTCACAAGTTTGAATTCAATAACATTCTTGTACCGTTAAAGTTTCATACTTAGTGAGTAGCAATATAAAAAAGAAAAGGGCAAACCAGTGAAAAACTGGAGGTTACTTCAATATGTTGATTGGCAGAAGACAACTTTTAGACTTACCTTATTGTATGTGTGAGAGAGAGAGACGGTGAGAGAGAGGCGGAAGTGAGGAAAGATGAGAGAGGAGAAAAAAGGAAAATGATGTAACTAAAAGCCCGTTTGGACATAATTTTTTTTTCCTTTTTTTTAATTTTTTTTTTCGAAATCAGTGTTTGTTCATAAAATTTTCAATTTTCACTTGAAGATGCATTTCAGAAATTTTCGAAAATTTAAAAAACTCCAAAAAACTGTTTTTCAAAATTTTTACTCAAATCACTCACCAAACTTTAGAAATAACCCAAACTGAAATTTATGTCCAAACACAACTCTAAATTTCAAATACCATTTTCATTTGAAAAATATTTTCACCATTTTTTAGAATTTTACAATTCTTATGTCCAAACGCCTACTAAATTTCCTAATTTAAGGCACTAATAATGGATTGTATATAATTTATAATTAATTATTGTTTAGGGTAGGTAGTATACAAAATTAAGACAATTTTGATAAATAAGTTTCAAATATTGCATAGAAAGAAAAAAATTTCTTTAAGTAGCTCATGTCCAACCCATTAAAATCTGGGAGATTTGGGCAGGTCAAATGAGTTTGACCACTTTTGCCACCCCTAATCCAATCAAACTTTCTACAGTTTACCTAAATATTGTTAGCCTATAGGATAACATTTCATGCTTAGCCACTATTAACCTATTAGAGTAGCATGGTATCTTCAAAGATAAATAAAATGGAGAATTGCATTTAGTATTTGGAACTGGGCCTATTCTAAATAAATTTATTCCTAAAAATTACGCTAGATGAATCTTTTTTAAACAATTGTTTTATAATTTTACCATGTTAAGAATTTTTTTGAGAAAATAGTTCCGTATCAGAATTTTAAAACACGCTTGCCAAAATTTTGAAGCAACCGCCAAAATTTTGAAGCACCAAAAATATGACGATCACTAAAATTTTTATCCACAATATTTAAAAATTCTGGCTATCCATCAAGATTTTAAACAAAATTCTAATAATCACTGTGTGCTTTAAATTTCCGAGGACAATGCTCCCTACCGAACTTTAAAATGCTATCATGAGATCTTTTATCCAAACTTCTATTATCGGGGTAAAAAATTAATAGTAGTACCAAAGTGTCATATTTTTGTCATTTTTACCAATTTATTCAACATATAGGCCCATTGGTGTGTTACAATGCAAGAACTTTTATTGGACCCTGGGTCCAAAGGCTTTTGGTTCAACATCTCCCGTCCCCGCGACAAGCAATACTTGGCATCCAATACTAATGTCAAAGAACTAAATCGGGCGAAACTAGAAGAGTTATAAAGTGGAAATATTTAAATATATTTAAAAATACGAAATGTTGATTTATGTAATGATTTAAATCAGTTTTGCCTCCTTCAAGTAAAATAAAAGAAAGAAAAAAACCGCAAAGTCAATGCGAGATAAATTCTAAACTGATGTGCCACTTAATTTTCAAATGAAAAATGACACTGTATAGGCGCTGTAAAAATAATAGCCGAAAAAATATATAAAAAGTGTATATTTTTTGTATATATATATATTTTGTATGTTATATACAAAAATTATACAAATTTTATACACTTTTTCGGCTGGCAGATGTAAATAGTTTCTGACACGGGCTAAAAGTGATAATACCCCTTTTCAAATTAGTAATTTCTAAATAAGTTATAAAACACTATTACAAAAATAATAACAACAAATCCAGTGTAATTCCATATGTGGGTTTTGAGGAGGGCAATGTGTGCGCAGACATTACCCCTACCTTATGGAGATAGAGAGATTATTTTTGATAAATTCTCGGCTCAAAAAATAATGAAAAGAAGCAACAAACAATAATAAGAATAAGGACAACATATAGAAGGGTACATTGAAAATGAACTTTTGGTATCAAAACTGAGATTCAGGATGTGTATTGCCCCAAGTGGCTATTTGTCCCTTCCCCAAGTTACTATATAAACTTAACCACAATCAATTTTGGGACACCTCAAATATGGATATTGCATGAGATCTCAACATGCCGCATTTGTCTAAACAATATCAAAAATTGTACAAGTGAACTTTTTTTTTTCTTCCTTTTCACTCTCGTGATTTGGATATTGGAATTCTGAATTATGCACATGGCATCTGATTCACTTCAAAGAAAATGTTAGGAAATATCTACTGAGATATGTAATAATTATCTCCATTTAATTGGGTTAGAGACTAACTTTGTGACTACATATCCAAACACACCCATTTTTTAACCCGGCACACGCACACCTATATATGGTAATTTTTGGTAAAGGATCTAACTTTGCATCTAAACATAATGAAATTAGTAATTCATGTTGATAAATATATATATTTGCACATGATATTTACATCACACCAACATATCCTTAGTTAAAAGTTTTCTAAAAAAATGATCTTGTCATTACCACACTATCATAATTCATAAATGTCCTCCATTTATAAAGGAGCTGCACCAGATGTTTGCACACTTTGAGTATCAAACTTTGTATGTGAAGCAAATGCTAGAAGTTCAAGATGGTGGTTTGGAACATTCAAGAGGACACTTTATTTTTACTATTTAAATTGTCACGTAAACGAGAGGAGAAAAAGGGAAAATATAAATTTGCTCTTTAACTTTATAAAAAGATTAGTCATTCATGCACCTCCTGATTAATTTTTTTTTTATCTAAAAAGAAAATTAAGAGTTAATCCAAATAGCCGCCCACCCAATCATTTTAACTAAAAATAGCCGATTAAGATATAATATATACATAATTTATATATTATATATGTATAATTATATATAATCAGTGTATAATCTATGTATATGATTAGAAAAAGTAAAATAATAAATATGACCGATCCCAAAGAAAATCACCCCCACTAATATGACCAACGACAAAGAAGAGCTTCAACCACCAGTAACGATGATATTTTAAAAAATTAAACGTTTGGCAAAATAAATGTGCTTGCCGGTTATGCTATCGGAGAAAAAAATAATAATAAAGGTCAACGTAATCCTGAAGCTCTGAGGGAAAAATTCCCATAAAAAGTGAACGAAGCTTCGAAATTGAAAAGAAAGTTAAGGGAGAATAAGAGATGTCTGAAATTCCAGTTTTTACATCTTTTCATTATTGGAAAAAAAATGTTACAATCTAATTAAGGATCATTTTTGACCTTCGAAATTTCTGACAATAATTATTTAATTTTGACCTTTAGCTTTGAAATCGATGTGGTTCTTGTTTGACCAAAAAGTGTAACTTTCGGTTAAACCTTTATATTTATGTAAAGATGGGATAAACCTAGTTAATAATAATATTTCTAAACGTGGATTTTGAAAATACAGATAATATGGGGCTAATCCAGTGGGGGATTAATAATATCGTGCATTAAATATTCCAAAAGTATGAGCAATAATGGAGGAGTAACTAACAATAAATAACAATAAATAACATTTATGTAAATAAAAGGAATCATTCACCCAATAATGAATGAGTTAGATGATTGTTCCTCCTAACAATGATGCGTGACATATAAATCCTAGAATGTTCGAACTATTCTCGGATCTGATAGAAAAGTATGGAATAATATGAGCAAGGATGTTGATAAAAAGGTAATGTTTGTATCTTTGTTAGAGAGAGAATCTTCTTCTAAAAAGTGTTCTTCTCAAGTGAATATCTCATGTCTCTATTCCTCATCTTTTTTCCTATTTATTTGGAACATATCCCCAATAAACCATAATAATACAAGTACCAAGAATATCCAACAGAATATTCTCTTTAATATCCTGCCCTAATAAACTAGCCGTTACAGCTCTTTCTGCAATGCACAATATCGACCATCTTTTGCTTCTTGCCCACGGGCTCTGCCATTTCTTGGTCGACCTCGACTGACTCTTTTCTCGATGCTAGTCCCAAGTAATGAGACAGATTTTGACCTATACAGTTAGTCCCTACGCTTATTAAGGCCGACCTTAGACGACCTTGATGAGTGGATTCTATTTATCGTATTTGGCGAAATTGGGTGAGTAGGCCGAGTAGCGATGTTTCAGATAGGATAACGACAGGACCTTTCGTGGGCCGCGACTTTCAAGGTTACATCGTTTTTGTTCCAGAATGACGTCATGACATCATACGTCATTATGGCGCATTTTTCTGATATTTTGCGTCGTTTCCTGTGCACCTGCCATTTCCATACTAGCACTGGGTAATGATGGCTTGATTTCTCGGTTTTGACGCTTTACTTCTTATAAATAGGGAGATGCGGACATTCGTTCGTTTTGCATATTCTTCATATCGAATCCCTTTGTCTTCTTCTCCTTACTCATTATTGTGTATCCTCTTTACTGGTCTTAGTGATTCTTGTTGCTTCTAATACTTCCTTGCCCGAATATCCTCTCTCCAAAATATGGCTAATGTATCCTCTGGTTCCGGCGTGGGAACTAAACCTGTTCCTTTGGCGGTGCTTATTCCCCCTCGTGCAGAAGGTGTCTCTGTCGCCGTTGAAGATGAAAATTTTCCTACGATGGAGAAAATAATTCCTCGTAGTGAGAAAGTTAGGTTCGACTTTTTGAAGGCGCCTGAAGGCGAGTAAGAGGTCTCTGAGTCAGCAATGAAAGAGGTCGATCTAACAGAGCTTAGGGCAAAATTCAATATTCCTGCCCGGATCAATCTGGTCCCAGCGGGGCGTGATATGGTACAAATCCACCGCCCCGGGTATTGTGCATTTTATGCGTATCCTTTTCAGGTTGGCTATACTCTTCCCCTTCTCCCGTTGGCGGAGGAATTTTGCCGTTACTATAGCGTTTGCCCGACCCAACTCTCTCCATACATTTACAAGCTTATTAGGATGCTCACAAATTTGCGGAATTGGCTGGGGTCAAGGTCACGTTCCGCCATCTGATGTATCTTTTTGCCCCTAATTTCTACAGGGGGACGATGTTTCACATTCGCCAGCAAGGAAGTAAATGCCTGGCGGTGAAGATGGATGACAAGGAAAATTGTCAGTTTGTCAGAACCGAAGACGTGGTGACCAACGCGAATGGTTTCCTTAAGACTTGGAACCATGCTCGTAAGTATCTATTCGCTAACAATACTTGATATGCCTTGGTCACCAGCTCTGACATCTCGTTTCTTCTTTGTACAGCCAAGACTACGCCCCCTCCTTTGGTCGGGGACATTTCAAATTGGGTTGCTCGGGTTCTGCCTCACATTGTGGGGATTCGTGAATGGCCGGGCTTTCTCAAGAAGTTTGGGCCTGCTTCTTTGTCATGACCCAAAATCCAACTAGTCGTGATGGCACCTAACACAACCCGCTAGGTAAGCTAATTACCAACTATTCAATTCCAATGAAATTAATAAGGCAATTAATTAAAAGAAAGTATATAAAATTAATACATTTTCCCAAGAACTGGTAGTACAAATCACGAGCTTCTAAGAATAGAGTATACAAAGCTGGTATGAAGTAAATACATCATCTGTTTAAAAAGTACATAAACAGAGTTTTATGAATCTAAGGCTACCATGAACAAGAGGCAGTTACAACCGGAACGCAGGTACATCTTAAGATTCAGCTCCCAATGAACACAACAACATCAACAGTCAACATCTGCACGCAAGGTGCAGAAGTGTAGTATGAGTACAACCGACCCCATGTACTCAATAAGTAACAAACATAACCTTAGGTTGAAAGTAGTGACGAGCTTGTACCAAGGTCGGGTCCAAAACCAATAATCCACAACAATCCATAACAACGTAAAGCAAGTAATATAAGAAGCAACTCAAAGATAATATGCTCAGCTAAATCATGATTTCTACAAATAGTTCTGCCTTTCAAATACATCAGTGAAAACCCAAATCGTTTACCGAAGTTGCCAAAAATATGAGTAAGTTTGAAAACAGTAATTTTTTCAAAAATCCTTTCAATGATAATTAAGATGTCTCATTTTCTTTCTCGATAACTAGTGTAAAACAAATGCATCACTATGCCCATATGTCAACAAGTGTGAGAAATCACGAATGACGTGATATCGTACAACATGAGGAAAATACATCTCTATGCTTGTATGTCATGTGTTCATGTCAATGCAATGTAACTCACATATGAACTCATGTACTCACACTCTCAGAGTACTCAATCTCACTTTCTCACACATTCCACTCATCATGGTCAATCACTCGATACTGTATATGGCCAATCCGGCCCAGGGAAGATCCATCCCGGAATATACACATCAACTGATCATCAATCACTCAGTACCGAGTAGGGCCAATCCAGCCCGTGGAGAAGATCCATCTCAAGGTATATAATGCTTCGGACAAGATCCATGTCCAGAGAAGATCCATCCCTCAATAATATCAATTGCGCTCACTGGGTGTGTGTGTAGACTCTGGAAGGACTCCTTCAGCCCAAGCGCTATCATAAATCAGTATCAATATCAGAATCAATCAGGCCCTCGGCCTCACTCAGTCATCAATCTCTTTAGTTTCTCTCTCATGGGCTCATAATGTCATGAAAATAGCCCGAAAATGATGATATGATGTATCAATGAATAACAGCAGAGACTGAGATATGATATGCATATGAATGCGTATGACTTAGTATGTAATACAATGAAAGAAGATAACTTAATAGCAGAAATGACCTTAGTGGGTCTCAACAGGATAGACATGTAGTCTAAACATAGTTTATAGCATGGATCACATTTTGATAACTCTAGAACGTATAGATTTCATGATTTCAGACAAGTTTAGGTAACTACACAGTACCACAGAAATAACAGAATCAGAGTTCACACATTGCACGCCCACATGCCCGTCACCTAGCATGTGCGTCACTTCAACACCAAACACATAACACTTATATTTAGGGTTCATACCCTCAGCTCCAAGATTAGAAGAGTTACTTACCTCGAACAAGACGAATCCAATTCCGAGCAAGGTAAAAATTGCTCCAGAAATTTCACTATGCGCGTATCAACTCCTGAACAGCTCGAATTTAGTCACAATTAATTTGATTCAGTCCACACAATTATAGGAATTAATTCCATATCAAAATACTAATGTTTTCCCACAAAATCCGAAATTACACACTAAAAATCGCCCATGGGGCCCACATTTCGGAATCCAACGAAACTTAATAAATCCGACAACTCATCCAATTACAAGTTCAACCATACTAATTTCACTCAATTTCGACTCCAAATCGATGTTCAAGACTCAAAAATTCTTATTATGAACTTTAGGCCAACACCCCCAATTTCCTCTTTAAATTAATCAACCAATTTCCAATAATGAAGATAGATTCATGGAATATAATCACAAGGGAGTCAAGAACATTTATCCCAAGTTGTGTGAAAAACTTTCTCTCCAAAATCGCCCAAACCGAGCTCCAAAATCCGAAAATAGGTGAAAATGTCGAACCCTCGAACTTAAAGGGTTCTGCCCAGGCAATCCGTAGCTGCAGAAGAGAGGTCGCACCTGCGACCCCCGCTTCTGTGGAAAAATGGGCGCATTTGCGAGCCAGGCCGCTTCTGCGGTGCGCCAACCGCATTTGCGGTCGCGCTTCTGCGCGCGTTGGGCCGCTCCTCTGCCCTGGCTTCCACTTCTGTGATGCCTTCCCAGCCAGAACTCCCTCGCTTCTGCGACTTCAGTGTCACTTATGTGACCATCACACTTGCGAGCCCATTTTCGTAGGTGCGAAAACACCAGAACTAGCATACCTCCAGCAGTGCAACATGACACAAAATGATCCGAACCTCATCCGAAACTCACCCGGGCCACCCGGGACCCTGTCCAAGTATACCAACAAGTCTTATATCCCAATACGAACTTAGTCGAATCCTCAAACCACCTCAAACAACATCAAAAACACGAATCGTACCTCAATTCCCATCGTCACAGCGGCTAGGCTGATTCTAAGAGGAAGGCTAATTCTTCCTCGGAGTCTATTCACATCGTCACCACAGTTAGGCCTGCTCGGTCATCTACTTCTGTTCCTTCTTCTATCACGACCAGGTCTGCTCAATCGTCGGCTCCACCTGTTGCTGCCTCAATATCAGTTTCTTCTCTGCCTGCGGACATATCGGCAGTAGAGGTTTCGGTTTCCCTTTGTATCATCTAGTGGATAAGGAGGAAGAGTCGTCGCCGAGCGATGGGAATTTAGTTCCCCGTAAGAGAAGGTTGGTTGACATTGGTGACATGATTGCTAGGGCTATAGATTCATCAAGGGGTGACTTTGTCATCCGTGAGACAACAACAATAATGCTTGGAGATGACATCGAGTTGTCGTCCAAGATTCCGCCATCGGCTGAGGCCGTAGAGGGCGTGTCCCTTCCCGAAGACATGATGGAAGCTGAAGGGCCATCAGCGAGAGTGTCTGATATTTTGTGGCAAGATGAGCCATCGGCCTCGTGACCGGCTGAGGGTCATTCTCGCTGGCCTACATGAAAGTAAAGTGCGTTGCCGATGTTGGTTATGCGATAGGCTCTAATGTTGATGCCGATGAGGTAAGGATGATGGGGAATGAATTTACCTGAATCGAATTAAGATTGGAGGGGTCCACACGGACCATTGCGATCCCCATGGATCGATATTTGTTGGTAAACACGGAGAATGTAGTTCCTTCCCTTGGTCCCCTCACTTCCGATGTGGAGGGTAAAACCCTTGAAAAGGTGGATGACTCTACCTTATCTAGGAGCATAGCCGGCCTCGCTCTCAGGGTAAGCTTTTCGACCTCTTTCATTTTTGATTGTCAAGTTCAAAGTTTATGCTTCGTTCTTACTCTCTGTTTTCTTTTTCTTTCTCTTTTAGACTGTGATTTTGGAAATTGAAAGCGCTCAAAGAGAGGAGAGGCGTAAGGCTATTTTTCTGAAGATAGAGCAAAAATACCGCGAGTACCGTGGTAAGTATCGCGAAATTTGTAGGCGGTTTGGCGAGGGCGGCAATTTCCAAGATCTTAGAGACAAGATGAAGGAATAGAATGATGAGCTGGTGAAGGTCATAAAAAAATGCAGCGTTCTTGAGGGAGCGCTAAGGGATAAAGAAGATGAGCTAGAGGTTAGTAGGGGGGTCGAAGCCTAGTGCGACGATCTCCAAGCCCAGGTGGTATCATTGTGCACCAAGCTCGAGGAGTGTGAATTCAAAGCGGATGCTTTAAGTGGCGAGGTCGCCGAGAAGGCAGCGAAACTCGATAAGGCAGAGTTAGTTCGATCGGGGGCTATGAGGAAGACATAGGCTTTAGAGATCTTAATCCTTGTTCTTTGTTTCGAGCGAGTGAATGCCTTGGAGATGGCCAGACTCAAAGAAGAGCGGCTTGATGAACGAGTTGGAGAAATAGAGAAAGAGGCTTTTGGCCTTTGTGATCGAGTCGCCGCTCTGGAGGCCGAGAAGGCACAATTATTGGCTCGACCATCCCTTTCCCGCGTTTCTAATTTCCCCGATGTTCCTCGAAATTTATACGAGGAGTGGATTCACGCCGAGGCCCAACTGGATATATTCAGAGATCTGATGAGGTCGGGAACCATTTCAGAAGCCGTCCTCGAGGATGCTCGTGTTAAGGCACGTGGAGCTCGGGTCGCTTGTGGCTACGATCTTGCAACACCAGAGGCCGATAACGATGAGGAGGATGCATGTGTGGATCAAATTTAAGAGGACGCCTGGTATGAGGATGAGTATCCTGATGACGATGATGAAGGGGCAGATGGGGATGGCCTAGGAGATCAGGCCGATGGCGCTGTTGGGCCAGGCTGCGATTAGTAGCTTTTCTTTTCCTTCTTTTTGTTTTGCCGCATACTTGTGCGGTTTTTGTGGGCGTCTTTTCGGGCATTTGTAAAAAATAGGTGTTAATTCGAATGACGTCGAATATAACCTATGCTGGATCATGGCCAAGGGCCGGTTATGTGTTGATTCGAAGGGTCGAATATAATCTATGCTTGATAATGGCCGAGGTCCAGTTAGATGTTGATTCGAATGAGGTCGAATATAACCTATGCTTGATTATGACCGAGTGTCGGTTAGGCATTGATTCGAATGAGGCCGAATATAACCTATGCTTGATTATGGTCGAGGGCCGGTTATGTGTTAATTCGAACGAGGTCGAATATAACATGTACTTGATTATGGCTGAGGGCCGATTAGGTGTGGCTCTAGGTGCGGCATTTGTCGGCGATATGATTTTAAGGAAACATTGCTTTGGTTGTACATTTGGAGAAAATAGAAATAAACTTCATGCATTTGTGTTTTGTTCATACACTTGGAGAAATTTACATATTTTTCGGGCGTTGGATGACATTCCAGTCCCAATCCCCGTCTATCTAGTCCCTTCACTGGTCGACCTGGAGAAATATTGAGAGGTCGAGCAATGAACTAGCCGTCTTGTGCCTTTTTCTGTGCGCACTTCAATCCTGAAGTGTCCCCTTAATCGCATCGTTAAAAACCTCCTCGAGAAAACCCAATTGTGACAAAACTCAAGTGAGGGAAAAAAAGTACAACTTTGGCGACACTTCCTCTTTTAAAAATTGAAGTACTTGAGGTGTGTAATATTCCAGTTGTTTGGTAGTCGTTTTCCTTCATTGTCTCTAGTTGGAATGACCCTTTGTACGTTATTGCCGTGATTTTGTACAGGCCGTCCCAATTTATTCCTAGTTTACCTTCCCGTGGGTTTTTGCTTGCTTGTGTTTTAGCTTTAAGCAAGTAGTCCCCAACTTTGAGTGGCCTGATCTTTGCCTTTTTGTTATAATAGCGTTCTGCTTGTTGCATTTGGGTCACCATTCTTACGTAGGCCATATCTCTTTATTCCTCGACTTCGTCGAGCTCCTGCCTTCTACTGTCATCGTTCCGAGGTCTGCGTTCATGGGAGTATCTTAGGCTGGGCTCCCCGACCTCGACCAGTATTACTACATCATTCCCATAGACTAATGAGTATGGCGTCTCGCATGTGCTCATCTTTGGCGTTGTTTGGTAGGCCTAGAGTACTTCTGGTAATATTTTCGGCCACAATCCGTTGGTGTCTACGAGTTTCTTCTTCATGATGTTCAGTATCGACTTATTGGAGAATTTTGCTTGCCCGTTGCCCGCGTGGTGGTATGGCATTGAGAGTATTCTTTTGATGTGCCATTTTTCAAAAAACGCAGTGACCTTTTTTCCCGCAAACTGGGGTCCGTTGTCGCTTCTGATCTCTTTGGGGAGACCGAAACGACATATGATATTTTTCCATATGAAGGCGATCACTTCCTGTTCGCGTATTTGGGCGAATGCTCATGCTTCTACCCATATAGAGAAGTAGTCAGTTAAAATCAAAAGAAATCGTACGTTACCTCATCCTGCCGGGAGGGGGCCTACGATGTCCTTTCCCCATTTGATGAACGGCCAAGGGGAGGTCACCGAGTGTAGGTGTTCACCTGCTTGGTGAATCATTGGGGCATACTTATGGAATTGCTCATATTTTTTCACGAAATCCGCGACCTCATTTTTCATGGCGGGCCAGTATTACCCTGCCCGTATGAGGCATCTGACCAAAGCTCGATAGCCAGAGTGAGCTCCACAGTGGCCTTCGTGTACTTCTTCAAGGATGCGTCGCATCTGATTTGGGCCTAAGCATTTCGCCAGAGGGCCGCTATACGTCCTCCTGTACAGGTCATTATGAATGATGTTGCATCTGGCTGCTTGCATTCGCAGTTTCTTGGCATCTTTTTTATCATTTAGAGTACGCCCTCCTGCAAATATGTAACAATACGGTTACACCAGTCTCAAGTCAGGTTTATGGTTCTTTCCTCGATTTGATCTATCGATGAGCTTAGGAGGTGGACCATATTTCTTTCTCCGATTGTAATGCTTTTTGTGGCTGCAACTAATTTGGAGAGACCGTCCGTCTCAATATTCTGTGCTCGGGGGATCTGGTCGAGTTGACATTGATCGAACTCGGGTAGCAGCTTACATATTTTATTCTGGTACTTTTGTAACCTTTGTTCCTTGATTTGGAAAGTCCATGTGACTTGGTTGACCATGAGTTAAGAATCGCAGCGCAGTCTTAGCCGTTTTGCCCCGTACTTGAGTGCTAGTCTTAATCCTGCAATTGTGGCTTCATACTCGGCCTCGTTGTTAGTCATGTCCGGACATCTTATGGACTAGAAAATTACTTTGCATGTTGGAACTTCGAGTATGAGTCCAAGCCCAAACCCTGACACGTTAGACGCGCCATCAGTGTACAGGACCCATAGGTCATGTGTTTGGGGAGAAGCGTGGACGACATGTTTTTTGATTTCGTGAATTATTTTTGCATTGAAGTCGGCGACAAATTCTACGAGCACCCGTGACTTTATCGTTGTTCGCAGCCGATATGTGATGTTGTGCTCGCTCAATTCGATGGCCCATTTGGCCAACCTTCCCGATAGCTCGGGTTTATGCAAAATTCTTCTTAAGGAAAAAGTCGTGACGACCGAGATGGGGTGGCATTGTAAATATGGTCTAAGCTTTCGTAAAGCTATGACTAAGGCCAGAGCCAGTTTTTTGAGATGGGGGTATCTTGTCTCGGCGTCAACTAGTGTTTTGTTAATGTAATAGAAGGAAGATTGCATACCTTTATTTTCTCGGACTAGGACCGCGCTCATAACTACGTCCGACACGGCGAGATAGACGAGAAGGGGTTGTCCCTGTTCTGGTTTCGAAAACAACAGTGGCGATGACAAGTACACCTTTAACTCCTTCAGGACTTGGACGCACTCAGCAGTCCATTGGAGGCCGTTATCCTTTTTGAATATGCCGAAGAACTTATGACACCTATTAGAGGATTGCGAAATGAACCTTGAAAGGGCGGCGATACGACCTGTCAACCTCTGAACCTGTTTTTTGGTGGTCAAGTGCTCGGGTATCCCTTCGATGGCCTTGATTTGGTCGGGATTGACCTCGATACCTCGCTGTGATACTAGGAAACCCAAGAATTTTCCTGAGGCCACGCCGAATGCACATTTTTCAGGGTTCAGTTTTATTCCGTATTGCCCAAGTATGCCAAAGGTTTCTCTCAAGTGGTCGATGTGATCTTCTTTCCTTTTGGATTTGACCAGCATGTCGTCTATATAGAATTCCATCATTTTATCGAGTTGGACTATGAACATCTTCGTCACCAACCTTTGATAAGTTGCCCCCATATTTTTCAGCCCGAAGGGCATGACCCTGTAGTAGTACGTCCCCTGGTGGGTGATGAAGGTAGTTTTTTCCTAATCCTCTTATTCCATGAGGATCTGATTATAGCCCGAGTAGGCATCCAAGAAGCTTAGTAGTTCGTGCCCGGCCGCTGCATCGATGAGTTGGTCGATATGGGGTAATGGAAATGAATCCTTAGGGTAAGCTTTGTTCAGGTTAGTGAAATCTACGCACATCCGCCATTTGTCGTTCTTCTTTTTAACCATGACTACGTTGGCGACCCATTGGGGGTACCTCAACTCCCTGACAAAGCCATTTTCCAATAATTGTTTCACTTTTTCACGTACTACGTCATTAATTGTGGAGTTGAACTTAAGCCTAACCTGCCTCACCGGGGGGTGGAGTGGATCGACGTTCAATTTGTGTATGGCGATCTCCTTTGGGATACCTGGCATATCTGCATGGCTAAAAGCAAACAAGTCCCCGTTAGCAGTTAACAATTTACGAAACTTACTCGGTTCCTGACGTTTGCAGCAGATGTAAGCTTTCTTGCTGTGGTCGTTGCTGTCTAAC
Source organism: Nicotiana tabacum (assembly GCF_000715075.1). Taxonomy (NCBI): domain Eukaryota; kingdom Viridiplantae; phylum Streptophyta; class Magnoliopsida; order Solanales; family Solanaceae; genus Nicotiana; species Nicotiana tabacum. Next base: position 27,001,482 of record NC_134083.1, read on the forward strand.
TGAACGAGGCTGAGGTCTTCTATGGTCGATCCTGCAGCCTCGACCATATCGGGGTCTCTGATGACGTCCTCGCTGTCATCACACATCAACCTCGACCTTGTTGATTGTTATGCCTCTTTTTCTTTATCCTTTTGTTTGTTGGGTGGCCTTACAGTCTAAGGCGATGCGGTAGCGTTCCTGGGATGTGCGTTGTTCCCCTCATATACTGAATATTCCCCATGGAGTTGGGAATTTGATGACTTGGTACAAGCTGGAGGGGATGGCTCTCATGGTGTGTATCCATGGTCGCCCTATTATGGCATTGTATGTCGTGTCCTGGTCCATGATATGGAATGTGGTTTCCAAAGTGACGCCACATGCTAGGACGGGGAGTGTGATCTCGCTGGATGTTCGCTCAACTACATTGTTAAAACCTGTTAGTGTGATGCAGTGCGACACTATCTTATCCTCGAGTTTCATTTGTGCAAGTACTCGAGGATGGATAATGCATCCGCCGCTCCTACCGTCTACTATAATCCGTCTCACATCGGTATCTAAAATTTGTAAAGTGATAACAAGAGCATCATAGTGAGGGAAGGCCAAACCGTTGGTATCTGACTTATCGAAGATGATACTTTCTTTGAGTTCATCATACCGTTCGTGGGTGATCGACTGTTTGAGCTTGTGGGTTGTGGTGAACTTCACGTTGTTGATGGGAGCATCATCCCAACCACCGATGATCATATGGATGGTGCTGGCTGGCGAGGGCGGCTTCTGCAGCCCTTGATGTTGTTCACGCCCTCTAGCAAAGTTGGTCCTTCCCCGATCGCCAGCAATTCTTTGAGGTATCCCTGTCGTAGCATGTTTACGACTTCCTGTATTAGGATGATGCAATCTTGGTTTTGTGTCCTCGCTCTTGATGGAACTCGTAGAGGGCGTCTGATTTTATTGTATTCGGGTTTGACCTCATATTTTGTGGCCACTCCACCTTCGGTCCGAGCTTCTCCAAGGTGTAGACTATTTCTGTAGGTGACACACAAAAATTGTGAGCGGATAATAAATGGGGCATACCTCTCTCGTTTCGGTGAGTCCCTGTTCTTGATCGGGATGGATCCTCTTCATGGAGGGATGAGGACGCGATGGTGGTTCTGACATATGTGAGATGTCATTCCCGATTGGGTCGCGAGGCCGCTAGGTCTCTTTTGATATTATTTCTCTTATCTTTCCTGGATTCTGCTAGCACCGAGGTCGATTGATGAGTAGGCCCATTGAGGTCGTCCTTTTCTGCTCGGACTTCGGCGCAATATACGTTATGTATTTCGTCCCAAGTAGTTGGGGGTACTTCATAAGCCGACTCAATAACTTTCATGTTGCCCTTGAACTATTTCTGCTCAGCCCATTCTGGAAAGCTGCGACAGCCATCCCTTCCGGTATATTCGGTAAGGTCATTCTTACTCGGTTGAGTCGGGCGAGGAAGTCCCTCAATCCCTCTCTCGGAGACTTTGATAGCGAATATGTCGTTTACTCTCGCCTCTACCTTCTTGGCCCCAACATGGGCCGTTACGAACTTGTTGGACATTTCTTCAATTGTTTCAATGGAACGCGCAGACAGCTGTGAATACCATGTTATTGCTCCTCCAGTGAGGGTCTCGCCAAATGTTTTCAACAAAATGGAGGATACTTTTTCCTTAGCGAGGTCATTGCCTTTCATGGCAGTGACGTAATGGATTACATGGTCTTCGAGGTCGGTCGTACTGTCGAATATTTTCAGGTAGGGTGGCATTTTGAAGGTCTTTGGCATGACATGTGGGCCGGCATCGTCGTTGTACGGCTTCTCTACGAACCGACCGACGTCTCTCTTCGGCAAAAGCTTAGGAGCGCTCGGTATTTTATCAACCCTTTATTGATGTTCTCTCATTTGGTCCCAAAGTACCTTGTTCTCATTTTCCATTTCCTCCATCCTTTTCAGAATGGCAGCGAAAGTGTTGTCACCTGTATTGTCAACAACATTGTGAGCAATACCTGTCATTGGGGGGGGGGGAAGTTGATCATGTTGCTCGTTTATTGGTGGTACAACGCAAGTCCTTGCGCTTTCTATAGCTGCGTCCCGAACGGGCTTATGGAGGACGCTGGTTAACATGTCAGTTAGCCAAACCTCAAAGAGCTTTCTTATTGCTGGTGGCGTCTCTTCCATCACGGATGAGGAGGCTTACTTACCAAGAGATTTCGTGATGCTACAGTGGGGGGTGACCCGCTTCGCCTGGGGGAGGCATTGGGCGTTGCGTCCTCGTCCACTACTTTAGAGCTCTCATTGATGGTGCTCATGAGGTTGGTTGGGAGGTCGCTCATTATTCTCACTCTTTCTTCTCTGTTACCTCCCATATTAGATCTGTGTATACAAAGAAAGGGAATCTTGTTCTTGGTTTTTTTTTTACGTTAACAATCTGTGTTAGTTGTAGATCTAGAAGAAACTAAAAATTTAACTAGAAAATCCCATAGACGGCGTCAAATTGTTTGACCAAAAAGTGTAACTTTCGGTTAAACCTTTATATTTATGTAAAGATGGGTTAAACCTAGTTAATAATAATATTCCTAAACGTGGATCTTGAAAATACGGATAATATGGGATTGATCTAGTGGGGGATTAATAATATCGTGCATTAAATATTTCAAAAATATGAGCAATAATGGAGGAGTAACTAGCAATAAATAATAATAAATGATATTTATGTAAATAGAAGGAATGATTCACCCAATAATGAATGAGTTAGATGATTGTTCCTCCTGACAATCATGCGTGACAGATAAATCCTAAAATGATCGAACTATTCTCGGATCTGATGGAAAAGTATGGAATAATATGAGCAAGAATGTTGATAAAAAAGTAATGTTTGTATCTTTGTTATGGTCACGACCCGAAATTCCCACCTTCGGATCGTGATGGCGCATAACATTTTACTTGCTAGGCAAACCAATGTTAAAATAATATTATCTATTTTTAAAACAATTTTAAATTTATTAATAACAAGGAAACAAATGCGGAAGCAAAGTTTGAAATATAGTGAAATAATCCATCAAACAACGGTGTCGAAATACCATCCCAAAATTGGTATCATAAGTTCACGAGCTTCTAGAATAAATACAAATAAAGGTCTGAATAAAATAAAGTTGTCTGGAGATAAACACACAGCCAAAGTAAAATAGACGGGAATTTCAGAACTGCGGACGCTATGCAGTTATACCTCAAGTCTCCTCTGAATAACTGAAATCCGAGCAAAACTATGGTATGCCGCTGGGACCAACTCCAAAATTTGTACAAGAAGTGCAGAGTGTAGTATCAGTACAACCGACCACATGTACTGGTAAGTGCTGAGCCTAACCTCGACGAAGTAGTGACGAGGCTAAGGCGAGTCACTTACATTATCTGTACGCAATATTAGAAACAACAACAATAATAGAAATAAATCAAGTAACTCATTTATAATAATCGAAGTCAATTCAGCAGTCATAACCAATTATCATTTCTATCAATTCAGTTGCAGCGTGCAACCCACTCTCACAATATATTCACATTCAATTCTGTTGCAGCGTGCAATCCGCTCTCACAATATATTTATTTTAATCAAGTCTGTTGCGGCGAGCAACCCGATCCTCCAATATTGACTTTTAATAAGTCTGTTGTGTCGTGCAACCCGATCCTCCAATATTGACTTTTAATAAGTGCAACCCGATCCTCCAATATTGACTTTTAATAAGTTTGTTGTGGCGTGCAACCCGATCCTCCAATATATTCATTATAATCAATCATGTTGCGGCGTGTAACCCGCTCCTCCAACATATTCATTTACCAATCAATTCTTATAGAAGAAATTCCCCAATAAACGCAACGATTAATATAAAATCATAAGACAACAAGTATACAATAATTATAATTTAATTATGAAGCGAACAATGACAAATAGCAAATTGTTATGGAAATCAGGGAGCAAATAGGCAGTTTAATATTTAATATGATAAATGTTAAATAACAATTAAGGCACATAATTCAAATAACATGTAACAATTAATGCATGAATTTAAGAATTAATATTTGACAAAGAATAAGAGAGAAATAATTATTATAATATTTAATTTATGATTAAAAATAATTTATGATTTTTCAAGTAAGCAGGCAAACAATTAATTTGACGACGTATAGACACTCGTCACCTCGCCTATACATCGTTCACATGCGATTCACATAACAAATAATTTAAGGGTTCTATTCTCTCAAGTCAAGGTTAATCCCGACACTTACCTCGCTTTGCAAATTCCAATCAATTATTCAACCACAGCTTTTCCTTTTAAATTTGCTTCTGAAAGCTTCAAATATATTCACAAACAATTCAATATATTCAATACTAATCATAGGAATTAATTCCATATGAATTTATAATTTTTTCGGATAAAAATCTAAAATTTATTAAAATAATCGGTAGTGGGACCCATGTCTCAAATCCCGAAAAAACTCGCGAAATCCGAACACCCGTTCCGATACGAGTTCAACCATATTAAATTTGTCCAATTCCGATATCAAATGGACCTTCAAATCTTAATTTTTCATTTTCGGAAAGTTTTACAAAAATTCGAATTTCTTCCATCTAAATCCGAAATAAATGATGAATATAGACATGGATTTGTGACATACAATCACTATATGATAAAGAACATTTACCTAGTTCAAAGTCGTGAAAATCTCCCTTGAAATCGCCCACATCCGAGACTTAAAACTCAAAAATGAGTAAAAATGGCTAAGACCCGATTTTATGTATTCTGCCCAATATTTTCGCATCTACGGGCTATATTTTCACACCTGTGGTCTCGCATTTGCGAGACAACGCTCGCATTTGCGAAGTAGGGCTGTCACGCGAGGTTCCGCACCTGCGGACAAAATGTCGCACATGCGACGTCCGCTTCTGCGAAAAAGGGCCGCACCTGCGAAGACCGCATCTGCGATGGAAGTCTCACTTCTGCGAGCTCGCACCTGCGGTCAAATTCCACAGGTGCGATTACACCAGAACTCAAAATTTCAGATTTTGTTTAAGTCCAATTCTTGTTCCGATTTCAATCCGTTTTACTCTCAGGGTACTCGGGACCCTGCTCGAATATACCAATAAGTCCCGTAACATAATAAGAACTGACTCGGGGTCTAAAATCACGTCAAACAATACTGAAATTATAATTCACACCCCGATTCGAACTTTGAGTTTTAAACTTTTAATTTGCAAATCTCGTGCCAAAACATATTAAATGAATTTGGAATGACTTTAAATTTGGCACACAAGTCGTAAATGACATAACGGAGCAGTTTAAATTTTCAAAATCGGATTCCGACTCCGATATCAAAAAGTCAACCCCGTGGTCAAACTTGGAACATTTAGCCTTTAAATTGCTAGTTCCGTTAAATGGTTATAACTTGAACTAGGGACCTCCAAATTAAATTTCGGGCATATGCCCAAGTTCCAAATCACGATACGGAGTTGCCGGAACTGTCAAAATACCAATCCGGGTCCGTTTGCTAAAAATGTTGACTAAGGTCAATTCACTTGAATTTTAAATCTCTATTTCCCATTTTAATCCATTTTTCACATAAAAACTTTTTTGGAAAATTTTTCGGACTGTGCACGCAAGTCGAGAAATAATAAATGGTGCTTTTCGAGGTCTTAGAACACAAAATTACTTATTAAATTTAAAGATGACATTTTGGGTCATCACAGTTATATATATAGAGAGAGAATCTTCTTTTGAAAAGTGTTCTTCTCAAGTGAATATCTCATGCCTCTATTCCTTATCTTTTTTCCTATTTATTTGGGACATATCCCCAATAAACTCTAATAGTACAAGTACCAAGAATATCCAACGGAATATTTTCTTTAATATGCTGTCCTAATAAACTAGTCGTTACAGCTCTTTCTACAATGCACAATATCGACCATCTTTTGCTTCTCGCCCACGGGCTTTGCCATCTTCTGATCGACCTCGCCTGGCTCTTTTCTCAATGTTAGTCCCAAGTAATGAGATAGATTTCGACATATACAGTTCTCTCCTATTCAGCTATTATCAGGGGGCATTGTTTTCTAAATCTAAAAGATAAGGGAGCTAGGTATGACTTTACTAAAGTTGGTAAATTTTCAAATAATACGAACTATTGATATACAATTAATTTTTCGTTTCCCTCCCACTTGCATGCACATTGCCACACTCAACCACAAATGATAGAAGCCGGCAAGATCACGTCCACTAGTTTAAAAATTAAAATTGAAAGCAAATCTCTATCTAAAATTGAAAGATCAAAAGTAAATCTTCTTTGGCATTTTCTGTTGGTAACGTTAGGCCAGACGTAAATTAACAATTTTCACTTAATTAAACACGAGCATGAATCAAGCATGTTAAATATAGATTTGTCTCCATCAAGGTTGGAATCAAATAGTTTAGCGCGGATAAAAGAAGGAATATTAATCGGAAAAATAAAGGTGATGGATATTATAAGAGTGCTTAGCAGCTGTATTACGAGACTGCTAATTAAGTGCACAGTACCCTTATTGCTGCATAAATTCTTCAATAAAGAATGATTCAATAAAAAGTTTCATTTATTATATTGAAGAATTAACCTAATTAATCGCCACTCAATCACTTAAACAAAAAATTATTGGCAGATATATAATATGTGTATAGGCATGCTTAATTAATATATAGTCTATGTATATGGACTAGAAAAACTAACATTGAATTCGACTGATTATTTGTTCAAAAATTCCTTATTTATTTTCTAATTCAGATTTTTGCTTGGATACAAATCTTATAGTTTTGTCAAAAAAGTGTTGGATCTTGAAGTTGGGTGTGGCTGCTACAATAAAGCACAAGCCTGTAGGTTACTTCATCCACCCTTTCAAGAATTTCAAAGGGTCCGATATACCTAGGGCTCAACTTGCCCTTCTTTCTGAACCTCATTACACCTTTCATAGGTGAAACCCGGAGCAATATTCGTTCTTCAACCATGAATGCAATATCACGAACTTTACGGTCGGCATAACTCTTTTGCCTAGACTGAGCTGTGCGAAGTTGATCCTGAATAATCTTGACCTTATCCAAGGCATCCTGTACCAAATCGGTACCCAACAACCGAGTCTCTCCCGGTTCAAACCAACCAACTGGCGATTGGCATCGCCTTCCGTATAATGCCTCATATGGAGCCATCTGAATGCTCGACTGGTAGCAGACATGATCCCAAGAACCTCCAAAGTCTATAACACAAGCGCGGAGCATATCTTCCAATATCTGAATAATGCGCTCTGACTGTCCGTCTGTCTGTGGATGAAATGTTGTACTCAACTCCACCCGCGTGCCTAACTCACGCTGTACAACCCTCTAGAAATGTGAGGTAAACTACGTACCTCGATCCGAAATAATAGACACGGGCACACCGTGAAGGCGGACAATCTCACGAATGTAATTTTCAGCTAACCTCTCTAAAGAATAGAGAACTGCCACTAGAATGAAATGTGCTGACTTGGTCAACCTGTCCACAATGACCCAAACTGCGTCAAATTTTCTCTGAGTCCGTGGGAGCCCAAAAACAAAATCCATAGTGATACGCTCCCACTTTCACTCAGGAATGTCTAACTTGTGAAGCAAACCACCAGGTCTCTGATGCTCGTACTTAACTTGCTGACAATTCAGACACCGAGCTACATATGCAACTATATCCTTTTTCATTTAACTCCATCAATAATGTTATCGCAAATCTTGATACATTTTGGCGGTACCTGGATGAATAGAATACCTAGAACTGTGTGCTTCTTCAAGAATTAATTCACGAAGCCCATCCACATTAGGCACACAAATACGGCCTTGCATTCGCAGAACACCATCTTTCCCTACAGCAACCTCTGTGGCATCACCGTGCCACACCGTGTCCTTAAGGACAAGTAAATGAGGATCATCATACTTCCTCTCTCTAATGCGCTCATATAAAGAAGACCGAGCGACGGTGCAAGCTAGAACCCAATTGGGTTCTGAAACATCTAACCTCACGAACTAATTAGCCAAAGTCTGAACATCTGCAGCTAATGGTCTCTCACCAATCGGAATATACACAAGACTACCCATACTCACAACCTTTCTACTCAAGGCATCGGCCACCACCTTGACCTTTCCGGGGTGATACAAAATGGTGATATCATAGTCTTTCAACAACTCCATCCATCTTCTCTGCCTCAAATTAAGATCCTTTTGTTTGAACAGATACTGGAGGCTACGATGATCAGTAAATACCTCACACGAGACACCGTAGAGGCAATGCCTCTAAATCTTCAGCGCATGAACAATGACTGCCAATTCTAAGTCATGAACAGGACAATTCTTCTCGTGAACTTTCAACTGCCGCAACGCATATGCAATTACCTTGCCATCTTCCATCAATATTGCACCAAGCCCAATGTGAGATGCTTCATAATATACCGTATATGATCCTGAACCTGTGGGTAATACCAATACTGGCGCCGTTGTCAAAGCGGTCTTGAGCTTCTGAAAGCTCAACTCACACTCGTCTGACCATCTAAATGGGACACCTTTCTGGGTCAATCTGGTCAATGGGCTTGCTATAGATGAAAATCCTTCCACGAACCGACGATAATAACCTGCCAAACCCAGGAAACTCCGGATCTCTGTAACCGAAGTAGGTCTAGGCCATTCTGAATAGCCTCAATCGTCTTAGGATCCATCTTTATGCCTTCTGCAGATACAACGTGTCCCAAAAAGGCAACTGAGTCTAACCAAAACTCGCATTTTGAAAATTTGGCGTATAACTGATTATTCTTCAAGGTGTGAAGCACACTTCGAAGATTCTGCTCATGCTCCTCTCGACTACTGGAGTAAATCAAGATATCATCAATGAATACAACCACAAAAGAATCCAAATAAGGCTTGAACACCCGATTTATCAAATCCATAAATGCTGCTGGAGCAATTGTCAACCCAAATGATATCACTAGGAACTCGTAATGCCCATACCGAGTCCGAAAAGTTATCTTAGGGACATCAGATGCCCTAATCTTCAACTGATGGTAACCAGATCTCAAATCAATCTTCGAAAATACCTTGGCACCCTGAAGCTGATCAAATAAGTCATCAATTCTTAGCAACAGATATTTGTTCTTAATAGTTGTTCTTGATCAATTACCGAACTGCAAATTAACCTCATGTTAAAAAATATCTCGCTGCAAACCTTCACAATACTGATAACAATATGTGAGGCATCAAGACCTCATAATTATTTACCCGAATTAACGAGTAACATTTAACGCCACCTGGGCGAGCACCTACTTCGTAGGTTAAAATTCAATAATTACAAACACGAATTTTGGCAAATGTGCACAGAGAATTTCATACAAGAATTCTCAAAAAATCCTAACAGGCATGACTCCCTATTAGTACTATAGTACAAATTTAATTTCACAAGGGAGAGCTTAAACACAAGAATTTTCAATACAAGGATCTCGTCCTTATATAACTTCCACCGCAGCTCGTAGCCCGATTTAAACATATCAATTTATTTTCTTTTAAAAAGGGAGGATCTCGTCCTCAGTTCTGAATCACAAGTAATATGCATATCGTGCTAATCGAAAATTTTCATTTTCTCCTTTTAAATAATTTCGGTTACACAAAATCACAACAAATAATGAACCCCACACCGATAGGGCACATAATTCATAATTTGTAATTAATTATCCGTAAATCACATCAAAACTTATCGAAATGAGTAACAGAAAGCCACATTTAGCCACACAGCTCTTATTAGTGACCAACATGGAATGATAGGCGTAGTTATCTCCATAGAATTTCCCAACAGGAGTAAACACATAAGTAGATTATAGAATTACAAAGCTTTCACATACGTGGAGCACAATAGGGGGAGTCGTCTTGACACTCAAAATCGAATCAAGTTAAGGAAATTATTCCTATATTTTAAATTGAGGTAGTACCCATAACGACATCATCTTATGTAACGACCTCCGCCATACCATATAACAAATATAACAACGGCTGGGTCTCCACCTCTAGGACTCCTTCTACCCGCTTGTCCTCCACCTCTAACGGTCTGACCTCCACCTCTGGGTACCTGACCCCTGGCATAAGTACCCCTGCCTCCAGACGAGGTACCACCAAAACCACCGAACTGATGAGGCCTCTTATCAGACCTCTGTCCTCTCTCCTGTGCAAGAACCATATCGATCTTTCTCGCGACATTAGCAGTCGTCTGAAAAGAAATCTCATTCCCAGTATCCTTGGCCATCTTAAGTTTGATAGGATGAGTGAGTCCCTCCGTAAACCTCCTCAGTCTCTCTCCCTCAGTAGGTAGTAAAAGGAGAGCATGACTGGCCAAATCCACTAAACGGTACTGATACTGAGTAGCAGTCATACTGCCCTGCTGTAGATGCTCAAATTACTTTCGGTATTCCTCCCTCAGTGTGATAGAAAGGAACTTCTCCAGAAATAGCCGAGAGAACTGCTCCCAAGTAAGTGCAGGCGATCCAACTGGTCTAGTCAATGTATAATCCCTCCACTACCTCCTGGCGGAACCCGTCATCTGAAATACAGCAAAATCAACCCCATTGGTCTCAACTATACCCATGATACGCAGCACCTCATGGCAGCGTTCTAGATACTCATGTGGGTCCTCGGAAGGTGTACCACTGAAGTGAACTGGAAAGAGCTTGGTAAACTTATCTAGTCTCAATAAGGCCTCAAAGACATGGCAGCCTATCACTAGTCTGTGCCGCAGTAACTGGCTGAACTACCCCAACTGGCGGGGCTGCTGGAGTGGCTATGAACCTCCCGGGACCTGAACTGGTCCAATTGGTACATTTTGAACTGCAACCTCCTCCTGAAGATCCACCTAAGGTTCTACAACAGGTGCGGATGCTCGAGCTCTAGACTGAGATCTACCTCTGCTTCTACCTCGTCCTCGGCCTTTGCCCCTAATCGTAGCTGTCACTGGGGGCTCTGGCTCCTGTCCAGTTGTAGACACAGTGCGTGTTCTCGCCATTTGCGAGAGGACAAGAATAGAAGAGTTCAATCATCAATGATAGAAATAAATCGCACGACAGAGTAGAATAGAAGTGAAACTTGTTCCTAAACTTCATAGCCTCTGGAAGATAAGCACAGACGTCTCCGTACCGATCCTCCAGACTCTACTAAGCTTGCTCGTGGCTCGTGAGACCTATGTAACCTAGTGCTCTAATACCAACTGTCACGACCCGAAATTCTCACCTTCGGACCGTGATAGCGCCTAACATTTCACTTTCTAGGCAAGCCAACGTTAGAATAATATTATTCATTTTTAAAACAATTATAAATTTATTAATAACAAGGAAATAAATGCGGAAGAAAAGTTTGACACATAGTGAAATAATCCATCAAACAACGGTGTCTAAATACCATGCCAGAATTGATGTCACAAGTGCACGAACTTCTAGAATAAATATAAATAAAGGTCTGAATAAAATAAAGATGTCTGGAAATAAACTCACAGCCAAAGTAAAATAGACGGGGATTTCAGAACTGCGGACGCCATGCAGTTATACCTCAAGTCTCCTCTGAATAACTGAAATCCGAGCAAAACAATAGTATGCCGCTGGGACCAACTCCAAAATTTGCACAAGAAGTGCAGACTGTAGTATCAGTACAACCGGCCCCATGTACTGGTAAGTGCTGAGCCTAACCTCGACAAAGTAGTGACGAGGCTAAGGCGGGTCACTTACATTACCTGTACGCAATATTAGAAATAACAACAATAATAGAAATAAATCAAGTAACTTATTTATAATAATCGATGCCAACTCAGCAGTCATAACCAATTATCATTTCCGTCAATTCAGTTGCAGTGTGCAACCCACTCTCACAATATATTCACATTCAATTCTGTTGCAGCGTGCAATCCGCTCTCACAATATATTCATTTTAATCAAGTCTGTTGCGGCGTGCAACCCGATCCTCCAATATTGACTTTTAATAAGTCTGTTGCGTCGTGCAACCCGATCCTCCAATATTGACTTTTAATAAGTCTGTTGCGGCGTGCAACTCGATCCTCCAATATTGACTTTTAATAAGTTTGTTGCGGCGTGCAACTCGATCCTCCAATATATTCATTATAATCAATCCTGTTGCGGCGTGCAACCCGCTCCTCCAACATATTTATTTACCAATCAATTCTTATAGAAGAAATTCCCCAATAAACGCAACAATTAATATAAAATCATAAGACAACAAACATACAATAATTATAATTTAATTATGAAGCGAACAATGACAAATAGCAAATTATTATGGAAATCAGGGAGCAAATAGGCATTTTAATATTTAATATGTTAAATGTCAAATAACAATTAAGGCACATAATTCAAATAACATGTAATAATTAATGCAGGAATTCAAGAATTAATATTTGACAAAGAATAAGAGAGAAATAATTATTATAATATTTAATTTATGATTAAAAATAATTTATGAATTTTCAAGTAAGCATGCAAATAATTAATTTGATGACGTATAGACACTCGTCACCTCGCCTATACATCGTTCACATGCGATTTACATAACAAATAATTTAACGGTTCTATTCCCTCAAGTCAAGGTTAATCCCGACACTTACCTCGCTTTGCAAATTCCAATCAATTATTCAATCACAACTTTTCCTTTTAAATTTGCCTCCAAAAGCTTCAAATATATTCACAAACAATTCAATATATTCAATACTAATCATACGAATTAATTACATATGAATTTATAATTTATCCGGATAAAAATTTGAAATACATTAAAATATTCGGTAGTGGGACCCACGTCTCAAATCCCGAAAAACTCGTGAAATCCGAACACCCGTTTTGATACGAGTTCAACCATACCAAATTTGTCCAATTCCGATATCAAATGGACCTTCAAATCTTAATTTTTTATTTTTGGAAAGTTTTACAAAAATTCGAATTTTTTCCATCTAAATCCGAAATAAATGATGAATATAGACATGGATTTGTGAAATACAATCACTATATGATAAAGAACAGTTACCCAGTTCAAAGTCGTAAAAATTCCCCTTGAAATCGCACAAATCCGAGACTTAAAACTCAAAAATGAGTAAAAATGGCTAAGACCCGATTTTATGTATTCTGCCCAGTATTTTTGCATCTGCGGGCTATATTTTCGCACCTGCGGTCTCGCATTTGCGAAGTAGGGCTGCGAGGCACAAAATGTCGCACCTGCGATGTCCGCTTCTGCGAAAAAGGGCCGCACCTGCGAAGACCGCATCTGCGATGGAAGTCTCGCTTCTGCGAGCTCACACCTGCGGTCAAAATTCCGAAGGTTCGATTACACCAGAACTCAAAATCTCAGATTTTGCTTAAGTCCAATTCTTTTTCCGATTTCAATCCGCTTTACTCTCGGGGTACTCGGGACCCCGCTCGAATATACCAACAAGTCCCGTAACATAATACGAACTGACTCGGGGTCTAAAATCACGTCAAACAACACTGAAATTATAATTCACACCCCGATTCGAACTTTGAGTTTTAAACTTTTAATTTGCAAATCTCGTTCCAAAACATATTAAATGAATCCGGAATGACTTTAAATTTGGCACACAAGTCGTAAATGACATAACGGAGCAATTTAAATTTTCAGAATCGGATTCTGGCTCCGATATCAAAAAGTCAACCCCGCGGTCAAACTTGGAACATTTAGCCTTCAAATTGCTAGTTCCGTTAAATGGTCATAACTTGTGTTAGGGACCTCCAAATTAAATTCCGGGATACGCCCAAATCCTAAATCACGATACGGAGTTGCCGAAACTGTCAAAACACCGATCCGGGTCCGTTTGCTAAATATGTTGACTAAGGTCAATTCACTTGAATTTTAAAGCTCTATTTCCCATTTTAATCTATTTTTCACATAAAAACTTTTTCGAAAATTTTTTTGGACTGCGCACGCAAGTCGAGGAATGATAAATGGTACTTTTCGAGGTCTTAGAACACAAAATTACTTATTAAATTTAAAGATGATATTTTGGGTCATCACAGTTATATAGAGAGAGAATCTTCTTTTGCCATACCAAGAATATCCAACGAAATATTCTCTTTATTATGCTGCCCTAATAAACTAGTCGTTACAGCTCTTTCTACAATGCACAATATCGACCATCTTTTGCTTCTCGCCCACGGGCTTTGCCATCTCCTGATCCACCTCGGCTGGCTTTTTTCTCAATGTTAGTGCCAAGTAATGAGATAGATTTTTACCTATACAGTTCTCTCCTATTCAACTATTATCAGGGGGCATTGTTTTCTAAATCTAAAAGATAAGGGATCTAGGTATGACTTTACTAAAGTTGGTAAATTTTCAAATAATACGAACTTGTTATAAAATAAAAGCAATTTAGTAAAACATGAACAAGACATGTTGTTATGAAATAAAAGCAATTTAGTAAAACATGAACACGAAATGGAGATAGAGAGAAGGAAGAGATTTTCTTCTTCAATTGTGTGTATTTTCTTATCTATTACAAGGCCTTTATATAGGCATGAAAAGTGAAGAAAAATATCATTGAATATGTCATTAAGCATAGATATATGTTATTGAATATGTCATTAAGCATTTGAGAAGATCATGGAGGAAGAGTAGACATCCACCATAATTTAATTTTTCTTATAACACTCCCCCTTGGATATCCATAGATAATGTGCCTCGTTAAAATCTTATTAGAAAAAAACCCTATGGGAAAAAAATTGTAGTGAAAGAAAAAGAGTACACATATTTAGAAATACGCTTTTTGTTTGCCTTGTTAAAAATCTTATAAGAAAAACCCAGTGGGACAAAATCTTGTAAGGTAAAAAAAGTACAACGCATATTAACTCCCCCTGATGAGGGCATCAATTCACATCCTTGAGCCTTCGCATCCTAATCTTGTACACTAGTTTCTTGAAGGTTGACGTTGGTAGAGATTTGGTGAACAGATCAGCCATATTATCACTTGAACGGATATGTTGCACATTGATATCACTATTATTTTGAAGATCATGTATGAAAAATAACTTTGGTGAAATTTGCTTTGTCCTATCCCCTTTATGAATCCTCCCTTCAATTGGGCTATGCATGCTACATTGTCTTCATACAAAATTGTGGGTAGTTTATCACACTTCAAACCATATTTGTCTCGAATAAGGTGTATTATAGACCTCAACCATACACATTCTCGACTTGCTTCATGAATAGCAATTATCTCAACATGATTAGATGAAGTAGCCACGATTGATTGATTAGTCGATCGCCAAGATATGACAATGCCTCCATATGTAAACACATAGCCTGTTTGAGATCGAGCCTTGTGTGGGTCATATAAATACCCAGCATCGGCATAACCAACAAGATCGGTACTGTAATCATTGCCATAAAATAATCCCATATCGGTAGTCCCTTTTAGATACCGTAATATGTGTTTGATTCCATTCCAATATCTCCTTGTAGGAGCATAGCTATATCTTGTTAAGACATTAACTGAAAAGGTTATGTCAGACCTTGTAATATTAGAAAGATACATTAGTGCACCAATTGCACTAAGATATGTTACTTTGGGACCAAGAAGCTCTTCATTATTTTCATGAGGTCGGAATGGATGTGCTTTATCCATATAGAATCGCTTTAAAATCATTTTAGTGTATGCTGATTGATGGACAAAAATTCCATTTTTCATATACTCAATTTGTAGACCAAGACAAAATTTTGTCTTTTCAAGATCTTTTATTCCAAATTCTTTGTTTAAAATGTCTACTTCTTTAGGAAGCTCTACTGCTTTAGGAAGCTCCCTAGGAGTTCCAATGATATTTAAATCATCAACGTACACAGTGATTATAACAAATTTAGATCCATATTTTTTTTATAAAGACACAAGGTCAAATTGAATCATTTTTGTACCCTTCTTTCAACAGGTACTCACTCACGCGATTATACCACATGCACCCTGATTGTTTCAATCTGTATAAGAATTTTTTGAAGCTTTATTTAATAAATTTATGGGAAACCTTAATATGCTTCAGAACAATTTAAATCCTTCAATGATTTCCATTATACGCATATCATATTTTTCTTGTATTGCCAGATTAAAACCTGAAATGGCGACATCCACCACAGGAGAACATGTCTCTATATAATCAATGCCACGATATTTACATATCTTCTTGTGACACAAGTCGTCTTTATGTCTATCGACTTATTTTTTCGCACAAGAACACATTTATACCTCCACTGGCTTTATACTTTCAGGTGTTGGGACTATCCGTCCAACTTCATATTTTTCAGGTGAAATCAATTTTTATTGAGTATTTTTCATTTGGCCAATCATTTATCTATCCAAATTTCATGATAGATTTGAGCTCAATATCCTCGTCAATATTAATAATATTGAGCGCTACATTATATTAACAATATCGTCAACGATCATTTTATATCGGTTCTACTATTAACCAATAAAGACATAACTTATTGAGATCTCTTTATCTTATTATTTTCAGGTACCTGAGCCTCTCCCATGAGGTCTTATGAAGTATTATGTCGTGGTGCTCTTCTAGAGCACTTGCTTCCTTATTATGACCATCTTGAACATTTGCTCCTCTCCTTCTTCGAGGAGTTTTATCTTTGGAACCGATAAGTCTATTATGCTTCATGCATGTCATAGACTCTATTCATTATAAACTTTATTTTATTTGGAGCATTAGCAACTGAATATGACATTTAGCTTTGGGTCAGCAAATATGCCTAGCAATATTTTGCAAATGAATTATCACTTGAACTTCAAATTTACATTTTCTCGCACGAGGATCTAGATGTACTCATAATAATTCATTACATGCATTACTTTTTCAGCTGCCCATTTTCTCCCCTATTATTGGGATCACCAACACATATCCCTAGCCTTATTTGGGGATCCATCTTTGTGCATTATGGTGCAACAATTAAATCATATAACATATTCATATTTCTAGATGGAAATTATTTGGTTCTTGACCCTGAACCGATTGTGATAGGGAGAACTTATCATAACTTGGCTAGATGCGTACAAGTGCTATTGTATATTAAATAATACATCACATATCAAATTTTATTTTGGCAGTTTTGTTCTCATAACCAATGGTTTAGATATAATGGAGGCATACAATTTCTGCTAAACCAACTTGGATTTAAACCAGTATTATCAAATACTAAATTTTATTTTGGCAGTTTTGTTCTCATAACCAATGGTTTAGATATAATTGGAGGCATACAATTTCTGCTAAATCAACATGGATTTAAACCAGTATTATCAAGATAAATCATCATAATTTTTATTATGGAACTGTGCTCTAATAATTTGAGCAATCAATCTTGCAAAAGTCAAACTGCAAGTTGATAACAAATGCACATGTGACCATAGAATAGATGCATCTATTAAAATCATATAATAGTAAACGGTCCACATGGAAGGTGACTCGGCCCATATATTTATCATCTTTTATTCATTCCAGAAATCAAGGGATTCAATCCCAACTTTAACTGGTATATCATGAGAATAATCAACACAACAGAATTCTTGAAGAATCTTATATTTCTTCAATATATGCCAATGTAATTCTCAATTAATTTTTTCGCATCATAATTGAACTGAGATGGTCAACCGGTCATGCCAACTAATATTTATTTCAGTAAACCTCTAGTTTACTTGTCGCTTGTGATTGCATCATCATGCCTATACTTGTGTAGGACAAATATAAGAAAATTCAGGTAACCTTTTATATTTACCCGGTATGATTATAGTAATATAAAGATATTCAATCTTCTTTTTATTTATAGTCTCAATATGCCAACCACTTTGGCTAATATATTTGTAAATCAAAATGTTTCTTTTGAGACTTACTACAATATTAATGTCATGAACAGTTTCATTCATCCGGATAGTAACAAATTAGTTCTCTCAGAGCTCATAACTGCTTTTGTACTACAAGATCTTTTGTCATACCATCCATATAATGAATGTCTCCTTCATAAAGAGAATCATATCATAATAATTGTCATGTTCAAAATCATCATAAGCAAAATAATTTTTTGCTTTAATTTTGCTTTTAATAACTTTCATAAGGCTTGACAAAATAATTTTGGCGTATCACATGTATGCGACCAATGATATGTTCATGTAACTACACAGTAATATTCATTTTCTTTCTTTGTCTCAAACCTGCCTTAGAGATGAGTTGTAGTATTTATCCAACAATGCACAAGTATATTATTATGCATAATCTTTATCACATATATATATTTTCACATTCACTTTCAGGAATGAGTATGCAATCTCAAAGTTTATCACAAGTCACATTCTCTTCAAAGGATTTCTCCCTTTTTATAATTACCATAGTGATAACTATTATTATTTTGGCCTTTCGCACACCCACATTCATTGGTCAACCACTTGTCTTTATTTAGACTTATCATGCACTGCTATCACATTTACTTCAAGAATAGAGCAAATCAAGTGGGACAAGCTTCATGCTTTTTCATGAAAAATACATTATTTTTCTTTAGTTATTATTATTATTATTATTATCAATATGGTGCATTATGACTCAAACTCAATGCCTTACCCATATAAAGGCATGCTAGGCTATAATGCGTTGGAACTTGAATCCAACGTCTTTTCATCAACATAGTGCGTTAGGGACTTGAACATATCGTCTTACCCTCAATCTTTGGCATAATAGGCCAAAATTCACTAGGACTTGCACTCGGGCCTTTAAAATATTATTACTTCATAATTATAGGCATAAGTAAATTAACTTTCAAGAAAACTTATATAATTATTTTAATCTTGAAACAGTTCCTCTGCAACAAAAATGTTAGTTAGGATATATGTCAATTTTTTTTAAATGATACAATCATTTTTACATTTTAATAAATTAATTAGGGGAAAGGTGCAGATAACCTATAACCACTTATATTTCAAAGACTATAAGAACTTCACCAAAAAAATCCAATACGGAGGAATGAGCCTTATGTTTCCAGCAAAAATATTTAAGGCTTAATGCATAACTGTGACTATTATAAATTATAACTATAATGAGCTTATATTGATTATATATTCGAATGCCAAATTTGTAAGGTACTGTAAAATCGCCTACATATTTGATAATTTTGCTTTCAATGAAATACATCATGTGATGGTAAAAATATTATTATTAAATTACCTTAATAATGATCTATCATAGTATGTAAACGGTCAGAATATATATATACACTGGAATATTATCTTTGTCCTATAAGAGATGTAGCAAATAAAGACATACCTTTCCAGTTCTTTATTTCACTCGATACAATTGAAAAAAATATTTTAAATAAATACTGCACATAAAGTTAATGCAAATATATGAAAGTATGAATGAGTTTAGATGGATGTAAAACTTATCTTTGTATTTTCATCCAAGACATTTTTCATTGTACTTGATCTCATTGTCTACTTATAATTTACATAGTCTTGACGTAGAAGATCATGAAATGAAATGAGCAATTCGTGCTGATAACGTGTTATAAAATAAAAGTAATTTAGTAAAACATGAACAAGACATGTTGTTATGAAATAAAAGCAATTTAGTAAAACATGAACAAGAAATGGAGATAGAGAGAAGGAAGAGATTTTCTTCTTCAATTGTGTGTATTTTCTTATCTATTACAAGGCCTTTATATAGGCATAAAAAGTGAAGAAAAATGTCATTGAATATGTCATTAAGCATAAAAATATGTTATTGAATATGTCATTAAGCATTTGAGAAATCATGAAGGAAGAGTAGACATTCACCATAATTTGATTTTTCTTATAACAGAACTATTGATATACAATTAATTTCTCGTTTCCCTCCCACTTGCATGCACATTGCCACACTCAACCACAAATGATAGAAGCCGGCAAGATCACGTCCACTAGTTTAAAAATTAAAATTGAAAGCAAATCTCTATCTAAAATTGGAAGATCAAAAGTAAATCTTCTTTGGCATTTTCTGTTGGTAACGTTAGGCCAAACGTAAATTAACAATTTTCACTTAATTAAACACGAGCATGAATCAAGCATGTTAAATATAGATTTGTCTCCATCAAGGTTGGAATCAAATAGTTTAGCGCGGATAAAAGAAGGAATATTAATCGGAAAAATAAAGGTGATGGATATTATAAGAGTGCTTAGCAGCTGTATTACGAGACTGCTAATTAAGTGCACAGTACCCTTATTGCTGCATAAATTCTTCAATAAAGAATGATTCAATAAAAAGTTTCATTTATTATATTGAAGAATTAACCTAATTAATCGCCACTCAACCACTTAAACAAAAAATTATTGGCAGATGTATAATATGTCTATAGGCATGCTTAATTAATATAAAGTCTATGTATATGGACTAGAAAAACTAACATTGAATTCGACTAATTATTTGTTCAAAAATTCCTTATTTATTTTCTAATTCAAATTTTTGCTTGGATACAAATCTTATACTTTTGTCAAAAGAGTTGTTGGATCTTGAAGTTGGGTGTGGCTGCTACAATAAAGCACAAGCCCTTTAATTCTTTGTTTTAGGAACAATTCTTTTTGGCATTTTATGCATGTTTCTATACTGCTGGTTGGATCAAGAAATTGATTTAAAGTGAAGAAACTATACCCACAAAATCAAAGTTGGATTTGGATTCTCAAATTTATGCTCATACAATGCCTATAAAGAGGGACTAGCTTAAGATTTGTAAATATTTGGATTTTACTTTATAGTTATTGCATCATGACTAGGTCGAATATTACTATTGACAGCATAATAACCTAGTCCTCAATTTGAACTCCCTGTGCGTTAGTATCACTTTGGCATTTACTCCTCAATTTGAACTCCCTGTGCGTTAGTATCACTTTGGCATTTAGGAAGACTGTAACATATGCTTTACATAAGGCTACGCAAGAGGAATATATAGTTGATGGTAGGCTAGAAACCGTATTTTGGCCATAGTTTGCACTCAAATTAGTGTATTTTATTTGTGTTTGAGCATGAATGTTAGTGTATTGCACTTATTGTGTGTTTTGTGGCTAGTAGGAAGTGATTTCGAATTTAAATGATATTCGGAAGGTAAATTGAACAAGTTGGAGCTTTGAAATCTGAGTAAAAGCCCAAGGGATCAAACCGAGATCGCGTTCGAGGGTCGAGGACCAAGTCTGGATATCAAAAAGTGAGAAAATAAAAATTACTCCGAGAAAATTATACTACCGCGCCGCAGGCCTCATAGCGCTAGTGCAATTTTCCTGCAAAGTGAAAAAAACTTAATACTCTGTAAAATTTGCACAGCGCACCGCATGGGGCGGCGCGAGGCGCGACAGTGCAAAATATATCCAAAAATGATTCTGCAACACATTCTGTAATTTCCCACAAGCGCGCCGCATGGGCCGGCGCGGCGTGGTAGCACAAAAATGTTAGAGTGATTTCTTATTTCGGCTAAAAAAGGGCAGTTTCGTCCGGGGAATAATTGGGGACGGCTTAAATGCACCAAAACACCATTTTACTGGATCTTTTGACCTAGAGAAGATTGAACAGCCACCCAAGGAAGAAGACTCAAGAATTCATCAAGATTTCAATCTACAATCGGAACAATACGAGAGTTTGTATCAAATCTTTAGAATTGATATTTTCTTTGTTCTTAAACTTACTTGAGATATCTTACTCCATTGCTATTGAGTAATTTTCATTTGGGTGTTGATAGATATGGTGTTTCTATAACTTGATTAGGGATTCGATTCTTGATAATTGCTAGAATTAATTGACGGAGCTTGATATGTATTGTGGAGTTATTTAGTATTTTGCTTAATCAAAAGAAGAGTTTGATATTAAATTTCTTCACATCTTATGCTCTAGTTTAATTTCACGATTCCAATAGGTAATCGAAGGAGCCTCTTGAATTGTTACTTGAACTAGAAAATAGGGACGAATATTCGTGAGAAATTACCCTTTAGATCATAATCATCATTTTTATTGTTACAATTGTTTACCATGCTTCAATTGGGTTAATTACTAAAACTAATGTTTAATCGAAAGAGGAATATTAGATTCAAGTGTAATCTGATAATCGGTTGAATTCATAAGAATCAATCGTATTATAGAGTGAATTAACTCAAGAATTGAATTCCGAGTGCACTTATCTAGTCAATTACCCTTATTTTCCTCATTAATATATATATATATTCGTGCTCATTTGCTATCTTTAGTGATCAATTGTTATTTGCTTAAACTTTAATAGTTAATCGTAGTAATAGATATCCAATCAAGTGTTAATTTTTCTTTATAGTAATTAACTTGAGATTATTCAAATACTGTTTAATTCCAATCACTATAGAGACGATAATTAATTTATTCTATCTTTGACTAGCGAGCACAATTTTTAGTGCATGTTTTGCGCTCGTCAATAGTACTCCTTCTGTTTCAATTTAGATAACACACTTTCCTTATTAGTCTGTTCCTAAAAGAATGACACATTTAAACTCTTTATTTACCCATTTTACTCTTAATGAGAAGCTTTTATAATTACACAAATGTCATGGCCCCATAAAATTTTTACACCTTAATCTTTTAATATCATAAGTTTTAAAAATATTTTTTTTAAACTCGGAAGGTAAGAAAAGTAGACATGATGTAAGTCTTGAAAATGAAAAGGACGCAGTCTAACATTAAGTAACAGAAGGATGACTTTTCCCTAGGGAGAAGGATTTTTTTTTTTATCCAAAGAGAAACAAAGGATAGGTGAAGGAAAACGAAAATGCTTGTACCAAAGTACTATCGAGAAGGGCGCATCTACAATTTTAAGTTTAGGTTTAGTTGAATTTATTATTTTTTTAATTTATAACATATGTGTATAATATGGTTTTACGTTTTGTACTTGATATTACAAAAACTCGTAAATTTTGAACACATTAAAATTAAATTCCAAATTCACTTATCCTGTGGAACACTATTAGACTTAATTGCTAAACTGGCCTAAATTTTGTTTTGAGTAACATTATTCTTGTCAAAGGATGGGAGGAGACAGGAGTCAACCTTCACCAAAATTTGCCATGATTAGGAAATAGGAATGTTGCAACTTGTGCCTTTTGACGAAGATATTTTTATGTACAATTTGCAACTTCTGACTTACTGATTACTTTACCATTCTTTTTTATTCACTTGATCATCAAACTTTCTTGACGTGACCAAGCAAGTATTTTTTTTTAAAAACCTCAAGTAGTTTAGGATTTCGATTTCTATTTGGGTTAGATTACGAGACTTTTCTTAGACGGCTCTAGAATTTCAATATTGACCGTCTTTTTATAACCACTTTAAATATTTTTCTGCACCTCTTCAATTTTTTAAAAAAGGAACATAATTAATTGGATTGGGACTTTTACATTACATAATCGATGGAAAATAGTGTAGGATTCGGAACCAAAATATGGTCTTTTTTGATTCAAACGACCGAAATGCGTGAAAAAATATTTAGTGACCAAAATACATATAGCGCTATATGTATAACGTCTTTTATAAAAGCACTATGGTACAAGACTGTCAGGTATAGTGCCTTTATAAACGGCGCTATACATATTTTGTGGGCCCACCAATAAAATAACTCTTTTGCGCTTAACTGATATAATAATAATTCAAATGGGTATAACGCCCTTTTAAAGGGTGCTATACCTCAAAATATTCGACCCCCCGGATTGGGCATTGCCTTATTTAAAGGCGTTAAGGATTTTACAAAAATCCATTCAGAAATATTCTCAACTCCTGTTAATTTTTTTTTTTCTTGTTAAATTCTCAAACATTTTGTCATAATGTTTGAAGAGCGAAAAGTAAGGGTTTCATTATATTGGGAGGGGGGGTGAGGTTGTGGTGGCGAATAATTCAGTGAGCTATAATTTATCTCCACAATGTCATGTTAAGTTGCCACTTACAATGTAGTACGATAAACTGGTATCGTTGTTATGTAACAAAATGAGTGTGAGCAAACGTTCGGTGAACCTTAAAGTAACCGAAAGATATCTATATTCTGTCACTCCACAAGAGGTTGCTTGTTACATTGAGTTTAACATAGAGGATGGTGAAACTTTGAGTGATTTTTGAGGACTTCGGATGAATACCGGGAGTTTCTTTTGATAAAAATATTGGAAATGTACGTGAAGGTTGAAGACGTTCGTAATAATGAGGTTGCGCAAAATATGGATAACCCTCAGTCATCGGGTGGTTATTCTGGAGCAGTTTTTGCCGAACAGGTTCCGGCTGAAAGAGTTTGGCCTGATTTAAACTTATCTCCACGGGCAACTGAGGAGCGAGGAAATAATTTCTCTCCTACTTTACATAATCCACAAGACGAGTGGTAAACTTCAATTTTTCTTTGTGTTACGATGTTTATTTTTGTTGTATTGAATTTGTATTAACACTCATATATTCCACAAGGGGTACCAGCCAGATATGAATTTAACAAGTTATGAACCCACGCCCAGTTGGAATATGCGTAGTTCTGGTGTGTTAGATCACGGTGGTCCATCCGGGAGTCATCACCAACAGAATAATGTCCATCATGGGATGTCAACACATTACGACGTGTAAGTGAAGTGATATAGCTATATGTAAAGTATTTATCAATTTGAGTAGCTCATTATTTTGTTGTTTGTGCAGTGAAAATGAGCAAGTTGAACCTCCTGTCCTGACTCAATTGCCCGAAGACGACATATTTAATTGGGATCTGGCAGATGCACATAGTCGGGAAGATGATAGTGATTATGACAACAATGCTGATGAGTCTGGAGATGATATACCCTTCCCTGATGAGGGTGATGATGATGAGGACGAGAATGATGAACCTAATTTAATGAGGGAGCATGCTCCACCACCGTTAGACCAAGAGTGTATGAGTCCCACATGCCGTTTTATTCAAGGGAGATTCCCTACCTTGATCATTTGCCAAGTATGCCGGATGTGGATGCCCTCACAAGGGATACTCACGAAATTCGGACAACAATGTGGGATAAGTCTACACCAACAGTGCTGGCAAAGGGCATGTTTTTTCCTGATAAAACGCACCTAAGCAGGGCGGCGAAAATGTACAGTGTAAAAGAGTGTCGTGCGATGACGGTATGGGAGTCAACACCAGATGTATACAAGGTTGTTTGCCGTAGATGGTTTACGGGTTGTCATTGGATACTGCGTGCGAGAAAGAAGAAAACAGGTGTGTGGAAAGTGGGTAAATACATTGGCACCCACACATCTGAAATGGACACATTCAGTGGGAATCATTTCAACTTGGATATTGACTTGATTTCTCTTGTCCTGATTCTACACATTGAAGCGTCCATAAGGTACAAGATCAAAAAATATATTACATCCGTCCACCAGGAATATGACTGTACCATTACCAGAAGAAAGGCATTTCTAGGGCGCAAACGTGTGTTTGAAATTATTTATGGTAATTGGGATAAGTCATTTGCAGCTCTACCCCAAGTACATGGCCGCATTGCAACACTTTAATCCCGGGACTGTTGTTGAATGAAAACTTGAGCAGAGTCCGGGAATACCAGAATATATATATTGAAATACGTGTTCTGGGCATTTAAACCAATAGTTGATGGTTTTCTACATTGCCAGCCGGTAATATCCATAGACGACACTCATGTCTATGGAAAATATGATATTAAGATGTTGATCACCGTTGCAGTAGATGCTAATGAAAATATATTTCCTTTAGCTTTTGCTATTTATGCCAATAAAAGCCAAGAGACGTGGACACTATTTTTGAACCACTTGAAAGAGCACGTTGTCAAACAGCGTTCAAGTATTTGTCTAATATCTGATCGGCATAGTGGTATTATAAGTTCTGTAGAGAATTTACCTGCATGGCAAGAACCGTATGCCTACCATCATTACCGTGTGAGGCACCTGAAGGCCAATTTCCAGAAGGCACATCCCAACAAGGATTTGCATAATTTAATGTGGATGGCTGCAACAGATCACCAAGAGCATAAATTTTGGAGGCACATGGAATCTATCAGGCAGGAAAATAAGGCAGCCTATCGTTGGTTGATGCGACATAAGCCTGAAAAGTGGACTTTGCATGCGGATGGTGGAAGAAGATGGGGAATTCTAACTACAAATGTGTCAGAATCTTTCATCGGGTTATTGAAGTCTGCACGAGGATTACCTATCACTACCATGGTGCGAATTTCATTTAAGCAGATAGCGGGGAGGTTTGTTGAAAGGGCTACAGCTGCAACGTCATTGATGGAAAGGGATGTTGAATTTATGCCACAACCAATGAGAAGATTTGAGAAATACAGGCGGTGAGCACATTGGCATTCATTTTTATAATATAATCACGACCGAAATATTTTTAAAGTTCGCACCGCTATTCATCAAAACCGGAGGAATAGTGTACACACCATAAATGAATCTAGAAGGTTATGCTCTTGTGGAAAATGGTCCATCTACCACATGCCGTGCTCACATGCCATCAAGTGCTTTCAACATACAGGTTTAGGGCCAACCAACTACGTTGATAAATAATATAGTGTTGTTGCATACTTAAACATCTATAGTGGGCAGTTGCAACCAGTGGGTGCTGAGAATTATTGGCCGCCGGAACCATTTAAAATGGTGTATAACAAGGAGTTTTTGTGTCAGCGACAAGTGCAAAAAAGAACGCGTATACGGAACCAAATGGATGTTGGTGATACCGTTTATGCGCGCAAATGTGGTATATGCTCGCAAACAGGACACAACCGTCGAAAATGTCCTTCAACTGGTTTGGGTGGCGGTAGTAATCCAGCTCCTGGTGAAAGTTCATTTAATGTGCCCAACTATCAAGAATACACGTAGTGTTTTGTTTCCGTAATGTGGTTGTAATAAGTGTATGTACTTGTTTATGTTGCAAAATGTATCAAATAAAAATATGTTTCCATTGTTGTTAAATCTTATTGTTATTTAACATTATTAGTGGAGTAAATTAATGAATTTCTCCCTCCCGTTCATGTTATCAAAAATAGTATTGGATTAAAAAATCAAACTTATTACGTTGAGTTTCGAATTTCAATATAAAATTATTAGAAAATTACACTGTCGGAGAAGGAAGATGTTTGATAATTATGTGAATATATATATATAAAACTAGTCCTAGTCCCGTATGTAATAGGATAGCGCGGTTAAATACTACGTTATGTGTGTTGTCTTGTCGACCTGAAAAGCTTCCTGCCTGCAAAAGCTGTATTGTATCTGAAAATATCTTTAACACGTGAAGCATAGCGCGGTTAAATACTACGTTATGTGTGTTGTCTTGTCAACCTGAAAAGTTGACCGCCTGCAAAAGCTGTATTGTACCCAAAAGAATCTTTAACACGCGAAGCATAGCGCGGTTAAATACTACATTATGTGTGCTGCCTTGCCTATAAATAACTAGCACATTTTAGTTATTATCTGCGCTTAACCAAAACAAATAGCAAAACTTTCCATAAAAGCAGGTTTTTTTTGTATTAACAAATGTCTGGACGCAATTATGTACCAATGTGCTATTGTGGCAAACACTGTATGGTGAAGGATTGTTGGTCCGATAGTCATGTTGGGCGCAGATACTGGATGTGTGTAAACATATTTGGAGGCAATGACGGAAATTATTGTAATTTTGAGGTATGGCTTGATGAACCCATTAAGCAGGAATGCTACAAATGAACTTTGCAGTATATTTGGGATATGAACTGCGAATACCAACGCCGTGAGTCTGAAATGAAACGAGAAATTGCGGCATTGCAGGAGAAACTAAAAGAGGCGGAAGAAGAAAAAAATAGGATGGAAGAGAAATTAAAGTGGTTGGGGCAGAGAATACTAGGTCGTAGTGACTAAACAATGACATGTATGTATTGAGTGTAGTATTTTATCTTTATGCTTTCCGTGTCATGTATTTTTATTAGTTGTACTGAATTTAAATTATGTTAAGTTTCTATGTTTGTGTTTGTGTTGTAGTATTAAAATAACAAAGAACCGGGAAAATAAAAATATAATGCGCATATAATGTAAACAATAAAAATTATTGCTATTATTTACATAAAATAATATTTACATAAAATACAAAAAATAAATCAATGCATCCCACAGCCTGTGTGCTTCAATTCAGCCGCTGGCCTGAGGCGCATCCCATCCCGCCCAGCTACGCTATCAGGATCATCCTCATCACGTCGCCTCTTTATCGCCGGATGCGCTGCAACATGATCATCAGTAGCATTGGCAGGCTCTGTAGAAGGGGTCGTCGGTCCAGCAATAACCTACAGAAGAATAAGTTTGCTCAGTATATGAAAATATATATTAGTAATATACATGTTAAGTCATAAAAATTTAAATTGTCTTGCCATGGTCTCGTCGGGCTCCTGAATATAATCATTCGTCGCAACCAGGTCAGCATCGCACAAAGTGGCCTCCGTGACGGGCGAGGATGAAGCCTTAATAAGAAAAACATTAAGATATTTACGGCTAATCAATGATATAAAAATAAATTTAAATTTAATAGTAATACAAACATACCTGCGCCTGTGAAAGATCCCCAGCACTCCTCGATGAGGAGCCATAACTCAGCCGGCGCCCACTATCCACATCTCGGGTCGACCGATCATCAACAACAGTCGATGGGCCTAGAAAGTACTGATTTCAATTATCTCGTGTAATGCTCGTGCCCGTGATCAACAATGAATCTAACGGGGTCACCTGCGAAGACCCTAGAGTGAGCTGAAGCTGAAGGCTATATGACGGCATGCTGCTGTGATGGTAGTCTGGCTCATGGAGGTAACCCGGCTGAACAGGTGCCTCCACTGCCCCTTGCTGGGGACCACCTCCTCGCCTGCCCCCACGACCCCATGGGACAACCTTGCCTCGTGGGAAAACCCTAC
Source organism: Nicotiana tabacum (assembly GCF_000715075.1). NCBI lineage: Eukaryota > Viridiplantae > Streptophyta > Magnoliopsida > Solanales > Solanaceae > Nicotiana > Nicotiana tabacum. Next base: position 27,030,481 of record NC_134083.1, read on the forward strand.
CTCGTGGGACAGCCCTACCTCTATAATTATACAAGATTTAATTATTAAGTATTCACATATGGGTTTCAGACTCGATATTTGAGACCTAGTAGCACCAAGATATCCAAAATTCTTGTATGTGTTAGTTTTATTATTTTACATGTTAGTTTTATAATTTTATATGTTTGTTTGTAAATTAAATAATTAATTTTTATAATTATACAAGATTTAATTATTAAGTATTCACATATTGGTTCCAGCCTTGATATTTGAGGCCCAGTTGCACCAAGATATCCGGAATTCTTGTATGCGTTAGTTTTATTATTTTACATGTTAGTTTTATAATTTTATATGTTTGTTTGTAAATTAAATAATTAATTTTTATAATTATAGAATATTTAATTATTCAGTATTCACATATGGGTTCCAGGCTCGATATTTGAGGCCCAGTAGTACCAAGATATTCGAAAAATATTGTTGTTTTCTCATATTATTTTCTTACGATCGTTGACTAGAATTGGAGAGAGTTTGTGTTTGATCTATCAACTATTTTGACGTATTTTTGGGTATGAGAGATACACTTAAATGATTAATTTCAATAACTACAGGGATACTACGCTAAAAGGCATTACATTTTACTACGCTAAAAGGGCACTATATTACTAGTCTTTAAGCAAATAAATAATTTAAACCAGATAAAAATAACAAATACATTTAGTCACAAAATATTCACGAAAATACATATACAACAGTAAAAAGTAATTTATTAATATTTTTTTGGACAAATAATAATAATTTCTCAATTTTTACATATTTATTTAGCACACTAATATCTTAGTCCGGATAAAAATAACATACCAGTTTAATCGCAAAAAAAATACAAAACAACATAGAACACATTTAAAACAACTAATATGCATTTTTCATATGAGTTTCGACAAAAACTAAATCAGAATACCTCGATTTATGTTTTTTGGAAAGTTGAAGATTTGAATCCGAAACGAGCAACCCACAACGAGAGAAGACTTAGTTAGTATGTGGGACCAATAATCTTTACTTTTTGTGGGATGGGTGGGGTCCACTCGAGTTGTTTTGGGTCGTTAATGGGGGGACCACTGCTTTGATTTTAAAATGGGGGGTGGGGGATGCTTCTGTAACCGGGGAAAGGGAAGGGACGGTATTTGAAGGGGTATAGCGCCGTTTATTAAGGCGCTATATCTGGACGTCTAATCAACTTCATATATAGCGCCCTTTTATAGTTTGGTCATAATAGCGCCCTTTAAAATGGCGTTATACATATTTTGGTCACCATTTTATTTTCCACGCATTTCGGTCGTTTGAGTCAAAAATACCACATTTTGGTTCCATACTCTCTTTTCTATCTGATCTCACCTTTTATCTTTTGGTTCTTCTCTAAGTTAGCAATCGACCTTATGAAAAAGGATCTTTCATTTTAACGTTCGTCCTTCTTGAATAAGGCATTTTAATTCTGTCTTCGTTTTGATGTTTAAGCCCTAATCTCCACTCGTCCATTGGCATTATTTTGCTCTATTTTAAAAAATAAATTTTTTTTACACATAAGAGATCTAAAAAGATCATTTTCTTAATTTTAAAATTATAAAGGGGCATGATGTACAAATAACACATGAAAATATATCATTCGTAGAGAATAAGGGTGACACTGTTGCCAAAGGGCCACTTCGAAAGAATGAAAGTTGGACAAGCAGAGGCGTAGGGAGAGTATTGTTGACGGGTTCAACTTTTACTTACACCATGTGTCACAACCTAAAATCAATTAAAGGTCGTGATGGCGCCGTATACTGCTGTCAGGCAAGCCAAAAATAAATATTGATTTGGTTCTCATTTTTAATATTTTTGAAATCATCTTTCCTTAAATTAAATAATAAAAGATGTAATTTACAAAGTAATTAATAATATTTTTAATAATTTCAATACAGAACAACCCATAATCACCCCAAAATTCGGTGTCACAAGTGCATGAGCATCAACTAGGAATGTAAAATAAAATACAACATATGTCCGGAATACAATTTTGGATAGGAGAAATATAAATACTCTGAAGGAGACTCTGTCGGATGCCGGTCATAATATAGAATGCAACTCACGTAAGTCCCCACATGCATACACGCCTCTTCTCTCACAAGACCACTAGTCATATATGTACTTGCACAAAAATTTACAGCAAGTGTAGTATGAGTACGTAATCAACGTGTACCCAGTAAGTATCTAGCCTAACCCGGAGGAGTAGTGACGAGGGGTCGACATCGACACTTACTAGTAGTCCAATAATATCATGTACAATAAAGAGGTAAGTAAATATGAGGCAGAACAAATAAATGAGATAAACAAGTATAGATCATATGGTACAAATACCCCTCTTTACGAGGAACTCAAGCTCTCCATTTGAAATTCCCTTCTTAACCGGAGCATATATATAAATATAGTGGGTCTCATCAGATAGATTTTTTATAACCCAAATCGGAAAAACTCACAGATACTCTGGCTTCTTGCCAAATATTACGCACGATTCCATAAGGATATGATATAGGAAATGCCGAGGCGTACGACCCGATCCAATATAAAAGTTAAACTGTGCACTGCCGAGGGTCGAACGACGCAAATCATAAATACATCTATTAAACTGCCGAGACGAACGACCCGCTCCTATGAGAGTATGGTACATAAATCCTGCCGAGGCGAATGACCCGATCCCATAAGTGTGAAATACAAATTCTTGCCGAGGCGAACGACCCGATACCATAAGAGTAACAGGCTTTGACGGGTCCTTGACCTCACTCACGAATAAACGTGTGAGTTGTAATTTTGTTTAGCAAAAACCTTTCAATGAAACATATATACCACGGAAACATATCGTAAGAGGAGTAAAATTATTCGGTGACTAATCATGAACCCGTGTAGTCTCTACAATAGCAAGTCTAGTCTCAAGTAGTAATGTAAAACAGAGGAATTTAATAGTCGAGAGACTGCTCAAATAGTACAACTATAGCATGATGTGAACTTAGGCCTACCCGGACAATAACATGAATGTAGCTACGTACGGGCTCTCGTCACCTCGCGTGTACGTAGCCCCCATCAGTCCCCACATCTGCACCCCATGTAGCGCATCTGCTCGTCTGCTTCTGCGGTCACTAAGCGCTTCTGCGCTTGCGCATCTGCGCATTTATGCCCACTTCTGCGGCCCAGGCCTTTTGGCCAGCCTCCACTTATGTGACCTTCATGGCCGCTTTTGCGGCTCCGCACCTGCGGCCCTAACCTCGCAGGTGCGGTTACACCAGAAGACAGCAGTCTCAGCATTTCCCCCAAACACAACTCGATCCATTCACCGTCCGGTATCCACCCGAGGCCCTCGGGACCTCAACCCAATATACCAACACGTCCCAAAACACATTACGAACTTAGTCGAGGCCTCAAATCACGCCCAACAATATCGAAACTATGAATCACCCTCCAATTCAAACTTAATGAACTTTGAAATTCCAAACTTTTACAATCGATGCCGAAACCTATCAAATCACGTCCGATTGACCTCAAATTTTGTACACAAGTCATAATTGACATTACAGACCTACTCCAACTTTCGGAATCGAAATTCGACCCCGATATCAAAAAGTCCATTCCCGGTCAAATTTCTTAAAATTATCCAAATTTTCAACTTCGCCCAAATGACCCCAAAATGACCTACATACCTCCAAATCTACATCCGGATGTGCTCCCAATACCAGAATCACCATACGGAGCTATTCTCAGACTCGGAATCCCAAACGGACATCGATAACATTAAAATATTCCTCAACCCAATTTTTATGAAATTCTTCCAAAATGCCAACTCCCACAATAGGCACCGAAACGCTCCCAATTCATCCAAAACCCGATCCGGACGTACGTCCAAGTCCAAAATTATCATACGAACCTGTTGGAACCTTCAAATCCCGATTCCGAGGTCGTTTACTCAAAAATCATACTTTAGTCAATTCCTCCAACTTAAGGCTTCCAAAATTAGAATTTCCTTTCCAAATCAACTCCGAACTTTCTAAAATTAAACTCCGACCACGCGTACAAGTCATCATACCTGAAGTGAAACTGCTCAGGGCCTCAAACCACTGAACGGCGTGCGAGAGATCAAAACGACCGGTTGGGTCGTTACACTATGAATTTGTATTAGAATATTCATTAAATATGTATAATTATTTAATTGTGAACCCAGTAAAAAAATGAGCTATGAGTTCAACAACAAGTTCAGAACCCATAAATTTTAAATTATGACTCCGCCTTTGTAGACAAGAACGAGGAAAATAAATAAATCCCCCAAACAGAAGCCAAAATGTCACGAAACAATAGTCATTTGTAAGTTGTCCATTCAGGAACTCTAATTAAGGATGAAGAATCCTAATTATATTACGATGCTTTTGGTGGTCCATTTATAAAGATCTAGTTCTCTGCACGTGCGTTGTATATGTATGTCCGAGTCATGTAATACACGATGTTGTAAAATAATATTAACATTATTAAAGAAAATATTTGAGTAAATAATTATACACTACAAAATAAAGTATATATCAATATTAATTATCGTATAGTACTTTGTTTGTCTAGGTCAAATGATTGGATTGTCTGAACCTACAAAGATAAACAATCAATATTTAATTAGATACGTGTGATTTTCTGCAAAATCTCCCAATAAAGTAAGAATTATATTATATAGTTGTATTTTAAAATTAAAAATTGCATAAATTACATTATCTTATTTATATAGTACAAAAAACTAATATTTTTCACAAAAAATTATGTAATTTTAACTTAGTTTTATTTTTAGCTATTATCTGTCTTTTTCTACTTCATGTCTTCATCCTTCTCCAATTAGTAATATTATTGTTACTAACATGAAAATTATATATGAAAACTATGAGATTAAATTAGTGATAAGTATAAAGTAATTATGTTAAAAAATAATTTTTTTTGCCTCTTTCAAGGATAAGTCATTTGAATTTTTTTTTAATTGAAATGTCATTGTCAAATTTCTTTACCATTATAAAGGTATTGTTAGTAAAAGTCATTTTGACTTCTCCGTGCACTGAAGAGTGGTTAGGATTAACACGACCTAATTGACCATTAATAATATTATAGCTCTTATTTGATTAAAAAAAGTCCTTATATTATTTTCGATAACTTATCAGAAAATGTAAAACAATGAAAAACTATACTCAATTTGCAATGGGAAGGCATATATATAAGGTCATTGTTTGGTTCATATTAAATATATGGCGCTATCAAACCATATGCCAATCTTGACATGCATGGTAGAGCGACAATTTTTTAATGATATTCATTGTATTTTTGGTTCCTTTAGTCTAGGAAAGCTAAAGAAAGGAAAAACGTAGAAATTTTTTTAAATCTCGAAATTCTATATTCCTTTGTTTTTGAGACAGACAATTGGCCGTAGTCACAAAAGTAACGTAAGTTGGCTTGTCAAGTATTAGGTCAAGTAAGGTTGTTAGATCCTTCTTTTATTTTATGCATATGTACTGTATGTATATATATATATATATATATATATATATATATATATATATATATATATATATATATATATATATATATATATATATATATATATATATATATATATGTTCGAAAACTCGATCTTCTGTTGGGATACTTTTTGGTCATGAGTTGATTCATTTCAACTGTTGAGATCGATCTATTCTTTTATATGAATGAAGATTTCAAACAAAGAGTCACACATTTATACATATCTTCAATTATTTTCTACTTTTGATATATATATATATACACACACACACACACACGTGTGTGTGTGTTCGTTAACTCGATCTTCTATTGGGCTACTGTTTGGTCATGAATTGATTCATTTCAACCGTAGAGATCAATCTATTCTTTTATATGAATAAAGATTTCAAACAAAGAGTCACACATTTATACATATCTTCAATTATTCTCTTCTACTTTTGATACCCATAATAAAATTTATGTTTTAAATTTTTAATACATGAACCTTATTATACACACGGAAAATGTATATTCCATGATGTTATAATAGAAATATGTTAAAGCAAATGGTCTCTTTAGTATTAATCATATAAACTATAGTATTTTCTTGATTAATATAATGGCTTTTTTACAAAGTTACTAATTAGGTATTTCAAATGTAAATTTTTTCTAAGGAAGAATGTATGTTATTAAAGATATTACTTTTGATTATATACCATTCATGGAGTCACATGTCATGGAAGATAAAGTATTAAAATAAAATAACTTAGTAAAACTTGCATAGAATCATGAAACATGTGAAAATGATAGAATCTTCGGATAAACACTAAAGTGATACTCACAAATAATTGTAATGAGATTTGAGAAAAGCAAATATGCAAAGATAGAAATAATATAGAGTGGTGTTCAATAGACCCTATATGAAATCAACTCACTTTAATATCAGAGGTTAAATCAGATTGAGGATATATAGTAGAAGAAAAATACCACCAAAAGACATGGGCTTTAATTTTCATGGCGTGAGATGAATTAAACAAATTTATACCAGAATAGTCATTTAATTGGCAAAGAGAAGATTTCTTTGGTTTCTCTGTTTGTCAATGATGCCCATCCGTTGCTGCTCTATTTGAGCATTAACTCCAATGGTTGCCAAGTTAGCTATAATACAATTGAAAGGACACAACTATTCTAAGAAAGAACACTTCGAATTAATTTTATTCTTTTTATTTCAATATTATTATTAACTAATATTTATAATGGGTAAAAGATTCTATCATTTTATGGGTATTTTTGTAATTTAACTTTAGACTTAGGGGCTTTCCACTTTTAATATAATATAATAATAACTATAGATAAACATAAATAGATTAGGTGTTTCAACATAGCAATAATTCATATGTAGTGTCAAGCTGCTATGAATAAGAGGATATATACACGTGCAAAAACAATGTAAATTCATATATGGTTGATCGAAATTGAATACAAACATTAAGATGGCTATTTTCATCTATAAGTTTTTCCCCTGTTTTGAAATAATTTGTTTTTTTTTAATTTTCACACTCATTTTCGATATTTGCCGAAGAACTCGATAATATGAATTTGCACCAGAAACTTTTAAGTAGAAGATAAACACTCGCTATTAAAGACAAGTTCCTTCCTATATTTGAACTTCATACATCTTGATAACTTTTGGTGGTGAAAAACTGTCACTTTGCTATGCAAACTTCAGCTTTAAATAAACCTTGTCTAGAATTTTAATGTATTCTTTAGGGATACAGAGATGAAGGACATAATATCATACAGTGTAAATTCAAATGCTCTAGAATTTAATCCGAGTAGCTAATGATAAAGGACAAGTAACAATATTTTTTTGGTTAAATGGAAAATTTTATTCAACCAAGTATGATTATTTACAAGCACATCTGCTCATTGGACTCTAGAGGCAGGATCATACAAAAATAACTAAGAAAGTCTCGCTAGACTAACTAATAACAGTGTCAAGCTCTATAACTGCTCACCTTCTAGGAAGGGTATTGTAACGACCCGACTTGTCGTTTTGAACATCTATGCTCCTTTCAATAATTTGAAGTCTTGAGAAGCTTCGCAATGTGTATTATGACTTGTGTGAATTGTTCGCTTTAGTTTTCGGATGATTCGGAATTAAATTAAAATAACATCCTTGTCTAGAAGCTTAAATGAAAAGAGTTGACCGATTTGACTTTTTATGCAAATGACTTCGAAATGGAGTTTTGATGGTTCCAATAGCTCCGTATGGTGATTTTGGACTTAGGAGTGTGTCCGAATATTCATTTTGAAGTCCGTAGATTAATTATGCTTGAAATGACGAAAATAGAAAATTTAAAGTTTGGAAGTTTGACCCGGGAGTTAACTTTTTGATATCGGAGTCAGAATCATATTCTGGAAATTGGAATAGTTTCGTTATGTCATTTATGACTTGTGTGCAAAATTTGAGGTCAATCAGACTTGATTTGATAGGTTTCGGCATCGAATGTAGAAGTTGAAAATTCTTAGTTTCATTAAGCTTGAATTGGGGTATGATTCGAGGTTTTAGCATTGTTTGACGTGATTTGAGGTATCGTCTAAGTTCGTATGATATTTTAAGATTTGTTGGATTTCAGATGGTTAACGGAATTTAATTTGAATATTTCTAGAATGTTTCGACAACGATTCTTCAAGAATACACGGTATCACATTAAGCAAATGAGCTCCAAATTCAGTTTTGATTGAAGCATTAGATCCGTATTGAGATTACGGAGCCATAACAAAAAGAATCGTCGAATTCGCACATCGTATGAGAGAATTATGCCCATTTTCGTATCGGGAAAAAATAAAATCCCGTCACCAGCGCCAAGGGTAGCGCGGGGCGCTAACCCTGGTACTGGGATGTTTAAAGATTCTGGAAACAGCGCCACAGGCAGCGCCCCACACCACCTGTGGCGCCCGAACATTAAAATCCCTATAAACGTGTCACGACCCGAAATCTCATCCGTCGTGATGGCGCTTATCTCAATACTAGGCAAGCCGATATCATCAATAACCCACAATATTTTTTAAATACGGAAAATATCATAATTAAGTTTAAGAGAAAATTCCACAAATACTGGGCAAAAGTATATATTCCCAAAATCCGGTGTCACTGAATACATGAGCATCTATACGTTACAAGTTTGAAAAACACGGTCTATAATAGTCTGAGGCCGAATACTGTAAACAAAGAGATAGGGAAGGAGAGACAAGGACTGCGAAACACGATAACTACCTATGTATCTCGGAAAATCAACCGTGCGAAAGAATCAATACACACTATGTTCGAGATCACCTGGATCTGCACACGAAGTGCAGGGTGTAGTATGAGTACAACCAACTCAGTAAGTAACAATAATAAATAAAGAGCTGAAAGTAGTGACGAGCTTCACAGCTAAGTCCAAATACAGTAATTTCCAACATGAAAAGGCAGGCATGCTTTCAAGTTCAACATTTAAAACTCCACAGTAATTTCATATCAAATTTGATTGAAACATATATACTGTTTTTCAGAGTTTCTCCAAAGCAGTGATAATGACAGCTGAAATGCATCAATAATGGAATCAATGCATCCTCTGAGAGTAACAGTCACTAAACCATCCCATTCACTCCAACCTTAAAGTCACTCATTCCTCACAGTCACTCATTCCTCACAATTACTCAACACTCGGCACTCGCACTCGCACTCGCACTCAGTAGGTACCTACGCTCACTGGGTGTGTGTGCAGACTCCGTAGGAGCTCCTTCAGCCCAAGCTTTATAACAAGCCAATCATGGCATAAATCAATAAAACATGTTGTGGCGTGTAGCCCAATCCCATGAATATCCTCACAATTAGGCCATCGGCCTCACTCGGTCATCAACCTTTCCAGTTTCTCGGGCTCTCAGAAATCGTGATAAGCAGCCCAACAACAGTGATATGATGCATCAATAATGAACAAGAGAGAATGAGATGTAATATGCAAGACTGAGTACAAAATAGTAATTTAACAGATAATTCAACATGAACACGACCTTTGTGGGTCCCAACAATGTCAACACATGGTTTAAACATGATTTATAGTTCAATTTCCCCAATACGTGAAAAAATGTACGGGTAACAACAATTTATTCAACTACACATATCCATGGAATTGACCAAGTCACAATTCCTACGGTGCACGCCCACACGCCCGTCACCTAGCATGTGCGGCACCTCAAAACCAATCACATAACACATAATCCGGGGTTTCATACCCTCAGGACTAAATTTAGTACTGTTACTTACCTCAACCCGTGTAATTCTTTATTCCGCTATGCCCTTTCCACGAGAATTGGTCTCCGAAAATCTCGTATCTAGCCACAATTAATTCGATTTAATCATTATCAATTATTGTAATTAATTTCATAAGGAAATACTAATTTTTTCCCCAATAAAATCGAAAATTTAACTCAAACATCGCGCGTGGGCTCCACGTCTCTGAACCCAAAAAAAGTTACAAAATATGAACGCTCATCCAACCACGAGTCCAACCATATAAATTTTACCAAATTCCGATAACAACTCGACCCTCAAATCTTCAATTATAGTGTTTGAAAATTTCTACCATTTTTAACCCAATCTTTACCCATTTGAACTCAAAAATCTTCCCACAAACCTTATTGGTACAAGCATATATAAATAATACTCTTACACCCAAGAATGGCCATAACATTCTGTATATATAGCCAAATGATGAACGGTTTGATGCGTTGAAAACTAGACTCAAAGAGCTTTAATTTGATAGGTTATAAACCATATAAATCTTCATATCTTGAGAGTTATACTCGCTTGAAATTAGATCTTGTGCGAACTCACTTGAAACTTTATCCCATTATATAATTTTCAACTTGACTTAGCCTTAAGGCTCTTCTTAGACCATAAACCATTCTTAATGCACCTCATACATATATTATCATGATCAATTGATATCATTCAAATTATCAGTCTTGTTTATACCAGAATTGATATAATTAGAACCCGCCAATCTTCTTAATAGTCTTAAAAAACTTAGAAATTTTTTGGGGTGTTACATTCTCCCCCACTTAAGAACATTCGTCCTCGAATGTTTTACAAGTCATTATTAGGCAAAGTATTATCCTCTTTTCATCTTAACCATCATCTTTAATCGTTCTTGACTTCATATAGGTCTTAGATATTCTTCCAACATTTTAACTTCCTTAAGGCCCCAAAATTGGCTAACTCCCAAATTTTTCAGAAATTTCGGCAGAGTGTCCTCTGTAATTAGGCCTAAGCACCTATCAGAGAATCACCAAAACCAGTCCTAACAAAATATTCATGAACCAACGACGCAACATAACATTAAAACAATGCCAACCGTGGCCTTATGAGCAGTATACTAAAAAGAAGGAACACCTTTAACATCAGCTATACAGTTGATACATAATTCATAGAAGGTAACTCTTAGCATTTTCGTAGAACACAACTTTATAAATACATGACTATTCAAACAAATGATGGTACATCTTCTTCAATTCTTCCTCGACTTCCCAAGTGGCCTCTTCAACCTGTTGGTTTCGCCATAACACTTTTACGGAGGCAATTTCTTAATTTCTCAACTTTTGAGCCTATCGGTCTAAAATGGCCACCGACTCCACATCATAAGTCAAATTACCGTCTAGCTGCACTATACTGAGATCCAAAATATGAGACGGATCCCCAACATACTTTCAGAGCATGGACACATGGAACACTGATGAACACCTGATAGATTAGGTGACAAGGCAAGTTCATAAGCCACCTCTCCAATTTTCTTAAGTATTTCAAAAGGCACAATATACCGAGGGCTCAACTTGCCCTTCTTCCCGAACCTTAACACACCTTTCATGGGTAAAATCTTGAGCAGAACCTTCTCCCCAATGATGTAAGCAATATCATGGACCTTCGGGTCGGCATAACTCTTCTGTCTAGACTGCGCCGTGCGAAGCCGCTCCTGAATCAATTTAACCTTCTCCAAAGAATTCTGAACTAAGTCAGTACCCAATAGCCTAGCCTCACCCGGCTCAAACCAACCTACCGTATACCGACACCGTCTCCCATATAAATCCTCGTACAAAGCCATCTGAATGCTCGATTGGTAGTTGCTATTGTAAGCAAACTCTGCCAGTGGAAGAAGTTGATCCCAAGAACCCCCAAAATCTATAACACAAGTGCGTAGCATATATTCCAATATCTGAATAATGAGCTCGGATTGTCCGTCCGTCTGAGGGTGAAAGGATGTACTCAACTGAACATGTCTGCCCAATTCTCGCTGCACTTCTCTCCAAAACTGTGATGTAAACTGCATGCCCCGATCTGAAATAATGAACACTGGCACACTGTGTAGGCAAACAATCTCGCGGATATAAATCTCAGCTAACTGCTCCAAAGAATAATTAGTACCAACTGGAATAAAATGTGCAGATTTGGTCAACCGATCCACAATCACCCAAATATCATCAAACTTTCTCTAAGTCCGTGGGAGCCCAACTACGATGTCCATGGCAATACGCTCACACTTCTACTCCGAAATTTCAAGTTACTGAAGTAATCCTCCCGGTCTCTAATGCTCGTACTTTACTTGTTGACAATTTAAACACCGAGCTACAAACCCAACTATATCTTTCTTCATTCGCCTCCACCAATAGTGCTGCCTCAAATCCTGATACATCTTCGCGGCACCTGGATGAATGGAGTACCGTGAACTGTGAGCTTCTTGGAGAATCAACTCACACAAACCATCTACATTAGGCACACATAGCCTGCCCTGCATCCGTAATACACCGTCATCTCCAATAGTGACTTCCTTGGCATCACCATGCTGAACCGTATCCTTAAGGACAAGCAGATGGGGATCATCATATTGGCGCTCTCTGATGCGATCATATAAAGAATATCGAGAAACCACACAAGCCAAAACTCGTATCTAATCTAACAAACTTGTTGGCCAAGGCCTGAACATCCAAGGCTAAAGGCCTCTCTGCTACCGGTAAGTATGCTAAGCTACCCAAACTTTTCGCCTTACGACTCAAGGCATCGGCTACCATATTGGCCTCTCCGGAATGATAGAGAATAGTGATATCATAATCCTTAAGCAAATCCAACCACCTCTGCTGCTGCAAATTAAGATTCTTCTGTTTAAACAGATGTTGTAGACTCCGGTGATCGGTATAAACCTCATAATGGACACCGTACAAATAATATCGCCAAATCTTCAAGGCATGAACAATAGTTGCTAACTCAAGGTCGTAGACCGAAATTCTTCTCATGTACCTTTAATTGTCTGGATGCATAGGCAATCACCCTACTGTCCTGTATTAGCACTGCGCCGAGACCAGTATATGATGCATCACAATATACAATATAAGACCCTGAACCCGTCGGCAACACCAATACTAGGACTGTAGTCAAAGTTATATTGAGCTTCTGAAAGCTCTCTTCACATCCATCCGACCACCTGAACAGAGCACCTTTCTGGGTCAATTTAGTCATAGGCGATGCAATAGACAAGAAACCCTCCACGAAGCGATGATAATAACCGGCCAAGCCAAGAAAACCTCGAATCTCAGTAACTGAAGATGGTCTGGACCAACTTTAAAATGCTTCTATCTTCTTTGGATCCACCTTAATCCCTTCACTGGACACTATGTGTCCCAAGAATGCCACCGAACTAAGCCAGAACTCACACTTAGAGAATTTAGCATATAGTTTCTCCTCTCTCAGCCTTTGCAATACAATACCCAAGTGTTGTGCATGCTCCTCCTGGCTAAGTGAGTACACCAGGATATCATCAATAAATACCACGACAAATGAGTCAAGATACTGTTGGAATACGCTATGCATCAGGTACATAAATGTTGCTGGGGCATTGGTTAGCCCAAATGGCATCACAAAAAATTCATAGTGACCATAACGAGTCATGAATGTCGTCTTTAGAATATCTAAATCCCGAATTTTCAACTGGTGATACCCCGTTCTTAAATCAATTTTGGAGAATACCCTCGCTCCCTGAAGCCGGTCAAATAAGTCATCAATATGCGGCAAAGGATATTTATTAATTGTAACTTTGTTCAACTGCCTGTAATCGATAGACATCTGCATAGTACCATCTTTCTTTTTCACAAACGGAACCGGTGCACCTCAAGGTGACACACTAGGCCTAATAAACCCCTTTTCAAGGAGTTCCTATTAAACCCTTTTCAAGGAGTTCCTGAAGTTTCTCTTTCAATTCTTTCAACTCAGCTGGTGCCATACGATATAGAGGAATAGAAATGGGCTGAGTGCCCGACACCAAGTCAATACCAAAATCAATATCCCTGTTAGGTGGCATACCCGACAGGTCTGCAGAAAATACATTCGGAAAGTCTCGCACTACCGGTACTAAATCAATAGGAGGAGTACCTACGTCAACATCCCTCACAAAGGATAAATATGACAAACATACCTTCCTAACCATATGTTGGGCCTTCAAATAAGAAAATACCCTACTAGGAACATAATCTAGAGAACCTCTCCATTCGACTTTGGCAACCCTGGCATTGTCAATGTCACGATTTTTGCGTGACAGTCCAGAATAGCATGATATGGGGACAACTAATCCATACCCAGGATTATATCAAAATCAACCATACTAAGCAATAAGATATCAATTCTAGTCTCCAGTCCCCCAATATTTACCACACACGACTGATACCCACGGTCTACAATAATAGTATCGCCCACCGGTGTAGATACACGAACATGTGAAACTAAGGACTCATGGGGCCTATCCATATAATGAGGAAATTATGATGATACATCCGAATAAGAAGAACCAGGGTCAAATAATATAGAAGCTTCCCTGTGGCACACTGAGACAACACCTGTGATCACTGCATCTGAAGCAATGACATCTGGCCTGGTAGGAAAATCATAGAATCATGCCTGACCACCACCTAATCGGCCTCCCCCTCTTGGGTGACCCCTAGCTGACTGACCCCCACCCTGTGCTAGTTGGGTGGGTGGTGAAGTAACTGATGTTGAAGTCATAGTCTGACTCCTCTACTGCACTGGACCTCTCGAGCGACGAGGACACTGCCTCCACATATGCCCAAAATTACTGCACTCAAAGCAGCTCCCCGGTACTGGTCATGGTACGGACTGAATCGGACCCCGAGAACCAGAATAACTGCTAGTAGCACCCGGAGCAAATGAACCCTGAACTGAAGGAGCATAGGACGAACTCTGGGCTGGGAGGGCACCGAGAGATGGCTGACCCTGATGAGAACTGTATGAACCATTGCTGGATGATTCACCACGGTGAACTGGACTACCCGTCTGAGCGTGTCTGTAATAATGACCCCTACTGTGGTAAAACTGATCCCCTGAAGGAATACTGCTGAAATCACCTGGACCACGAGGCCTCATGGCCTCCCTCTCTCCATGTTCCTGACTGTAGACCATCTCTATCTACCGAGCAATGTCAACTAGCTCATCAAAAGTAGCACCAGATACTCTCTCCCGAGTCATAAGTAACCGTAGCTGATATGTAAGGCCATCAATGAATCTCCTAATCCTTTCACTATTAGTGGGAACCAACCAAACTGCATGACGAGCCAACTCAGAATATCTTATCTCGTACTGCGTCACAAATATGCCATCCTGACGTAACTGCTCAAACTGTCTGCGCAGCTCTTCTCTACGAGACTGCGGCACAAACTTCTCCAAAAAGAGAATGGAGAATTCCTGCCATATAAGTGTTACTGCACCGACCGGCCTGCATCTCTCATAAGCCTCCCACCATTTGAAGGCAGCCCGAGAAAACTAAAAAGTAGTGAACGAGACTCCATTGGTCTGAAAACCCGATGTCTGAAGCATCCGCTGGAATGTATCCAGAAAATCCTGAGCATCTTATGACTCAGCACCACTAAATGATGGATTTCGAAGCCTCCCAAATCTCTCAAGTCTCCTCTACTCATCATCTGTTATAACGAGGACTACCGGGGCCTGAACAGCTACAGCCGGCTGGGCTGGTAGTGCTCCCGGTATCTGAAATCCATGTACTACTTGATCTAGAGTACGGACAATAGGGGTATGAGTACATCCCCCGGCCTGAGAAGTGACAGGTGCGTCCTGAGCCGAAACCACCTAAGCAAGGCCAGTACAAACTATCAATATCTGGGCCAAAGTCTCTTGAAGGCTTGGAATCTCAATAGGCACAGCTGGTGCCTGAGCTGGTCTTGTCGGCTCAACTATATCTGGAATCGGCTCCTAAGCTGGAGCAATTGGTGGTGCTACAGGTGCTGCTCCAACTGTTGTACGAGCGGCACCTCGACCTCTACCTCGACCCCAACCTCTACCACGGATCCGGCCTCTCGTGGCCCTAACTGGTGGCACTGGTGGCTGACCGTCCGATCCGATAGTACGTGTTCTCACCATCTGTAAGAGAATAGAATAACGGCATTTTAGTTTTCCAGAATCAACAAGTTCGCACGATAGAATACAAGAAAGTAAAATTTTCCTAAGGGTTTGGCAGTCTCTCGAAGAAAAGTACAAACGTCTCCATACCGATCCGCAAGACTCTACTAAACCTGCTCATGACTCGTGAGACCTATGTAACCTAGGCTCTGATACTAACTTGTCCCGACCCAAAATCTCTCCCGTCATGATGACACCTATCTCAATACTAGGCAAGCTGACATCATCAATAACTCATAGTATCTTTTAAATACGGAAAACATCATAATTAAGTTTAAGAGAAAATCCCACAAATACTGGGTAAAAGTATATAAAATCCCAAAACCCGGTGTCTCTAAGTACATGATCATCTATATGTTACAAATCTGGAAAACACGGTCTATAATAGTTGTTAGTTTACAACTATGTATATAGTGTAGTCTTGTCCCACATTGGAATATGAGTAATATGTCCTTGTATAGTATAGCTATAAATAAGGACCTCTTGTATTGTATTAAACATCCAATATCAATAACATATTTTCTCCTGTACTTTCTCACATGGTATCAGAGCAATTATGAGAGATTTATCATTGTGGATAAATTCTAGCGATTCTGGGAAGAGAAATTAAAGTCTTTTTCCAGCGACTCTTTTTTAAGGTTGTTTTGCGTCTGCTTCGTCTCCGTCAGTGTTGTGCAAAATCCAACACTACCACAAGATTTGTCACTGTCCAGCGACAAAATCCCAGTGAAAATCTTGGGCAGCAGCCTCCTCACACGCCTCCACACGCCACCAAAAGCCCACGCGCGTGAGCTCACGCGCCGGCGCGTACGACCACTTCCGGCCATTTTTTGAAAAACTTCCTTCAGAACAGTTGGGTTGCCTGGTAGTTCTGATCCTACCCCTACTATTTTCATTTCATTTTGACCAATTTGAGTTTTTTCCGGTAGCTACAGTACTATTCCGACAGCTACAATACGATTCCGGCAGCTACAATATTTCATTATTCTGTTTCTGTGTTTCCTTACTCTGTTTTAGTGGATTACAATTGATTCTTTCTCTTATTTGATAATAATTTGCAACAATGTCTTTGGGATTTGATATTTTTGCGTCTAGAAACATGAGTTCTAGAAGCTCTAGTGCTATTATTACCTCGAAACCTTTAATGAGAGGTTCAAACTACTTAACTTGGGCTTCATATATCGAGTTGTGATGTAGAGGCCAAGGTGTTCAAGATCATCTAATCAAACAGTCTAGCGAAGGAGATGAAAAGGCAATAGCACTTTGGGCAAACATCGATGCTCAGTTATGTAGCATCTTATGTCGATCTATTAATTCCATATTGATGCCCTTGTTTCGTCCATTCCAGACATGTTATTTGGTTTGGGAAAAGGCACACACCTTATACACTAATGACATATATCGCTTCTATGATATGATATCGCGAATGACAAACTTAAAGAAGCAGGAATTAGATATGTCTACTTACTTGGGTCAAGTATATGCAGTCATGGAGGAATTTGAGAAGTTGATGCCAGTTTCTGCTAGTCTTAAAAAACAACAAGAGAAGCGACATAAGATATTTCTCGTTCTTACCCTCGCTGGACTTCCTAATGATCTTGATTCAGTACGCGACCAGATTTTGGCTAGTCCGACTGTCCCGACAGTTGATGAATTATTCTCTCAATTACTCCGCCTTGCTGCAGCACCAAGTCACCAGTGATCTCATCACAGATACTTGATTCCTCTGTTCTTGCATCCTAGACAGTGGATGTTCGGGCATCTCAAACTATGGAGCATAGACGAGGAGGAGGTTATTTTGGAATATCTAGACCCAAGTGTTCTTATTATCACAAAATTGGACACACTCGTGAAATGTGCTATTCCTTACATGGTCGTCCACCCAAAAATGCTTACATTGCTCAGATCGAGACTCCATGTAACCAGTGATTTTATTTATCTAAAGAAGAATATAATGAACTCCTTCAGTATCGAGCAAGTAAGCAAACATCTCCACAAGTAGCCTCAGTTGCTCAGACTGATACTTCTGTTACTGGTAATTCTTTTGCTTGTGTTTCCCAGTCTAGCAGTCTTGGCCCATGGGTCATGGACTCAGGCACTTCTGATCACATCTTTGGTAATATATCACTTTTGTCAAATATTATATATTCACAGTCTCTTCCCACTGTTACTTTAGCCAATGGGTGTCAAACTAAGGAAAAAGGAGTTGGACAAGCTAATCCCTTATCTTCTATCACCCTAGATTCCATTCCTTATGTCCCTGATTGTCCTTTTAGAATTGCAATTATTAGTCATTTGACTCGTGCCCTCCATTGTTGTATATATTTTACTGACGATTCTCTTATTATGCAGGACCGCAGTACGGGACAGACATTTGGTACAGGACGTGAATCAGAAGGCCTTTACTACCTTAACTCACTCAGTCCTTCCACAACATGTCTAGTTACAGATCTTCTAGATCTAATCCACAGACGTTTAGGACATCCGAGTTTATCCAAACTTCAGAAGATGATGCCTAGTTTATCTAGTTTGTCTACATTAGATTGTGAGTCGTGTCAGCTTGGGAAACATACCCGAGCCTCCTTTCCACGTAATGTTGAGAGTCATGCAGAGTCTGTCTTCTCCTTAGTTCATTATGATATATGGGGTCCTAGTAGAGTCAGTTTAACCTTGGAATTTCGTTATTTTGTTAGTTTCATTGATGATTATTCAAGATGTACTTGTCTTTTCTTAATGAAAGATCGTTCTGAGTTATTTTCTATATTCCAGAGTTTCTGTGCTGAAATCAAAAACCAATTTGGTGTTTCTATTCGTATTTTTCGCAGTGATAATGCCTTAGAATATTTATCTTCTCAATTTCAGCAGTTTATGACTTCTCAAGAAATTATTCATTAGACATCTTGTCCTTATACCCCTCAGCAAAATGGGGTTGCTAAGAGAAAGAATAAGCACCTTATTGAGACTGCTCGCTCACTTCTAATTGAATCTCGTGTTCCGTTGCATTTTTAGGGCGATGCAGTTCTCACAGCTTGTTATTTGAGTAATCGGATGCCTTCATCTCCCATCAAGGATCAGATTCCGCATTCAGTATTGTTTCCCCAGTCACCCTTATACTTTCTTCCACCTCGTATTTTTGGGAGCACGTGTTTTGTTCATAACTAAGCCCCTGGGAAAGATAAGTTAGCTCCTCGTGCTCTCAAGTGTGTCTTCCTTGGTTATTCTCGCGTTCAGAAGGGATATCGTTGTTATTCTCTAGATCTTCGTAGGTACCTTATGTCAGCTGACATCATATTTTTTTGAGTCTAAACCTTTCTTTACTTCTGCTGACCACCATGATATATCTGAGGTCTTACCTATACCGACCTTTGAGGAGTTTACTATAGCTTTTCCTCCACCTTCGACCATAGAGGTTTCATCCATACCAACTGTTGAGGAGTCTAGTGTTGTTCCTCCTAGTTCCCCAGCCACAGGAACACCATTCTTGACTTATCATCGTCGTCCGCGCCCTACATCAGGCCCAACTGGTTCTCGTCCTGCACCTGACACTGCTCCTATTGCGGACACTGCTCCTAGTACACCGATTGCACTTCGAAAATATATATGAACCATACTTAACCCTAATCCTCATTATGTCGGTTTGAGTTATCATCGTCTGTCATCTCCCCATTATGCTTTTATATCTTCTTTGTCCTCGGTTTCCATCCCTAAGAGTATAGGTGAAGCGTTGTCTCATCCAGGATGGCGACAAGCTATGAGTGACGAGATGTTTACTTTACATACAAGTGGTACTTGGTAGCTTGTTCCTCTTCCCTCAGGTAAATCTACTGTTGGTTGTCGTTGGGTTTATGTAGTCAAAGTTGGTCCCGATGGCCAGATTGATCGACTTAAGGCCCGTTTTGTTGCCAAAGTATATACTCAGATATTTGGGCTCGCTTACAGTGATACCTTATCTCTCATGGATAAAGTGGCTTCAGTCCACCTTTTTCTATCCATGGCTGCAGTTCGTCATTGGCCCCTCTATCAGCTGGACATTAAGAATGCCTTTTTTACGGTGATCTTGAGGATGAGGTTTATATTGAGCAACCACATGGCTTTGTTGCTCAGGGGGAGTCTCGTGGCCTTGTATGTCGCTTGCGTCGGTCACTTTATAGTTTAAAGCAGTCTTCTCGAGCCTGGTTTGGTAATTCAACATGGTTATCCAGGAGTTTGGCATGACTCGTAGTGAAGCTGACCACTCTATGTTTTATCGGCACTTTGCTTCAAGTCTCTGTATTTATCTGGTAGTCTATGTTGATTATATTATTATTGCTAGCAATGATCAGGATGGTATTACCAATCTGAAGCAACATCTCTTCCAACACTTCCAAACTAAGGATCTAGGCATATTGAAGTACTTTCTAGGTATTGAGGTTGCCCAGTATAGCTCGGGTATTGTTATTTCTTAAAGAAAATATGCTTTAGAGATTCTTGAGGAGACAGGGATGATAGGTTGCAGACCTATTGACACTCCAATGGATCCGAATTCTAAACTTCTGCCAGGACAGGGGGAGTCACTTAGCGATCCTGTAAGCTATAGGGTTGGAAAATTAAATTATCTCACAGTGACTAGACCCGACATTTCTTATCCTGTGAGTGTTGTAAGTCAGTTTATGAATTCTCCCTGTGATAGTCATTGGGATGCAGTTGTCCGCATTATTCGGTATATAAAATTGGCTCCAGGCAAAGGGTTACTGTTTGAGGATCGAGGTCATGAGCAGATCGTTGGATACTCAGATGCTGATTGGGCAGGATCACCTTCTAATAGACGTTCTACGTCTGGATATTGTGTTTTACTAGGAGGCAATTTGGTGTCCTAGAAGAGCAAGAAACAGAATGTAGTTTCTCGGTCTAGTGTAGAAGCAGAATATCGAGCAATGGCTATGGAAACATGTGAGCTAGTCTGGACCAAATAATTGTTCAAGGAGTTAAAATTTGGTGAAATCAGTCGGATGGAACTTGTGTGCGATAATCAATCTGCCCTTCATATTGCATCAAATCCGGTGTTCCATGAGAGAACTAAATACATTGAGATTGATTGTCACTTCGTCAGAGAAAAGATACTTTCAGGAGAGATTGCTACAAAGTTTGTGAGGTCGAATGATCAACTTGCAGACATTTTCACCAAGTCTCTTAGTGGTCCTCATATTGGTTATATATGTAACAAGTTCGGTACATATGATTTGTATGCACCAGCTTGAGGGAGAGTTTTAGTTTACAGCTATGTATATAGTGTAGTCTTGTTCCACATTGGAATAGGAGTAGTATGTCCTTGTATAGTATAGCTATAAATAAGGACCTTTTATATTGTATTGAATATCTAATATCAATAACATATTTTCTCCCGTACTTTCTCACAATAGTTTGAGGCCAAATACAATAAAAAAAGAGATAGGGAAGGAGAGACAAGGACTGTGAAACACGGCAGCTACCTCTGAATCTCCGGGAAATCAACCGTGCAAAAGAATCAACACCCACTATGTCCGAGATCACATGGATCTGCACACGAAATGCAGGGTATAGTATGAGTTCAACCAACTCAGTAAGTAACAATAATAAATAAAGAACTAAAAGTAGTGACGAGCTTCACAGCTATGTCCAAATACACTAATTTCCAACATGAAAAGGTAGGCATGCTTTCAAGTTCAACATTTAAAACTCCACAAAAATTTCATATCAGATTTGACTGAAACATAAATAATGTCTTTAAGAGTTTTTCCAAAACAGTGATAATGACAGCTGAAATGTAACAATAATGGAATTAATGCATCCTCTAAGAGTAACAGTCACTCAGTCATCCCATTCACTCCACCTTCACAGTCACTCTTTTCTCACAGTCACTCATTCCTCACAATAACTCAGGACTCGGCACTTGCACTTAGTAGGTACCTACACTCACTGGGTGTGTGTGCAGACTCCGAAGGGGCTTCTTCTGCCCAAGCGCTATAACAAGCCAATCATGGCATAAATCAATAAAATATGTTACGGCGTGCAACCCGATCCCATAAATATCTTCACAATTAGGCCCTTGGCCTCACTCAGTCATCAACCTCTCCAGTCTCTCGGGCTCTCAGAAATCGTAATAAGCAGCCCAACAACAATAATATGATGCATCAATAATGAACAAGAGAGACTGAGATGTAATGTGCAAGTAAAACTATGATTGAGTACAAAATAGTAATTTAACAGATAATTCAACATGTACACGACCTCTGTGGGTCCCAAAAGTGTCAACACATGGTTTAAACATAATTTATAGTTCAATTTCCTCAATAAATGAAAAAATGTATGGGTAACAACAATTTATTCAACTACACAGATCCATGGAATTGACCAAGTCATAATTCCTACGGTGCACGCCCACACGCCCGTCACTTAG